>NC_057799.1:381038709-381329145 GCF_018294505.1 Triticum aestivum | reverse complement strand
CCGGCCAAGCCCCGCCGGAGCCCGCCCCCGACGAGGTACTTCGCCGCCGTTCGTTGCCGGTTTTTGTTTAAAAAAAACCCTAGATCGGTTTTTTTTGGTTTTGTTATTTTGTGAACGTTCACCGAACCGTTCGTTTTAACGAACGCGTTCCTCGGTTTTTCTCTGTTAACGAACGTCCGTTCTTTAACCGTTCGTCCGTTTTTCTTTTTCGTCGGATTTTTCCGCGATTTTCTCAGATTCGATTTCTGATCGAATCTTCGTTTCTGTTTAACTTTTCGCTCGTTTATCGGAATCAGGCGATTCAAGCGCCTAGAGTTTCGTCTCGAAATTCTCTTTCCGTTTAACCTACTCAAACAAGTTTTTGCTACTGTAAAATTTGACCTAGATCCAGATTAGTAAACGAAGCTTCTTTCTTTCGCAGTTTGACTTTCGTTGCTTCTTTCGAGTTGATTCTTTTTGCAAACCGGAGTTCTTAAGTTGAACTTTCTGGTTGGATCTTTCATTCGAGTTTTACCTGTGCATTAGATGAGTACTTATTGTTTGCTTGTTTGTTTGCGATAGAGTACCCGGAGTGTGCCACTTGTTACTTCGAATCGCTAGGTTTCGCGGATCATCAGCAAGGCAAGTAACACTTTGATCATATTTTCCATACCCAGTTTTATTGCATTAGATCTATTCCTCAAACACTTGCATGGTTAGGATCAAATTAAACTGTGGGAATTGGGAAGTAGTTGAGGTAGTACCTATTACCTGTTTTCTTATCAAACCCTTGGGAGTTACTTCTACGTTTGCTTATATTGCTATGCTATGCTTGTAGACGTGGATTGGGTTTGAGTGAATTTTCCATGACAGATGTGAGATTGTTAATTTAATGGTTTACTTATGGTGGCAACTAAAACTCACATCTGGGTGGATTGAGGCACCTGGAGAATCCAGTGTTGTCTGTTTGTATAAGGACCGCCACCCAGGCTCAAAGGGATCATAATATTATTCATGCTGGAAACTTCCGTGTGCAGCCACAAGCTATTATGGGCTCTAGCATAGTTGAGTAAGTTGTGGGAAACCTTTCCATGATGGGCTAGCAGATGTAGGGGATTGTAGGTGTACCGGCCTATCTATCGGTTAAGGGGACCTCTTCGGAAAGACTGTGTCTCGGTCATCCGTTTCTCAAACATCATGTAGTGCGAGAAATCAAGCGGAAGCGATCGAGTCTTGTGGGGAAAAGTGCGCAAACCTCTGCAGAGTGTACAAACTAATCATGGTTAGCCGTGTCCCCGGTTATGGACAACTTGAGTATCTAGTACCTGGATTATCATTTGAATCTCATCACCATGTTACTTTTAATTAATTTTGTTGGGTTATTGATGACACTTAATTGGGATTGAGATGCTGTCAACCATCTCAATGTTTCACAACCACCATGATAGTTAAATAAAATTTATTCCTTTGAAGTAGGGAAAAATTGGCTTTTCGCATAAAACTTAACCATAGAGCTTTCCACCAGCCATATATGCATGTAGTATAGCATTATTATTGTTCGTTATTCTCTATGTGTTACTTTGCCAGCATATTCTATGTGCTGACCCGTTCTCGGGCTGCAACGTTTCATGTTGCAGACTGTTCAGACGACGAGTAAGGTGCCTTAGGTCGTGGTCTTATACTCAGTGATGCCGCTGGAGTTGATGGACTCACTTATCTTCCAAGTCTTCTGCTGTTATCGTTTTAGATGGCCTTAAGCCATATTTATCATACTTAATCTCTTTGGAGATATTCGATGTAATAAGTGTGTGATTGCTACTCTGTTATAAATCCTCCATTTGTACTGTGCGTGTCAGCATTACTGATCCAGGGATGACACTGGTGCACAGCAGCACAGACCATTTGAGGTCTGGTCGCTACAACAGTTTTCCGAATAAGCCTTTGGGTCATTTGTGGAAGGATTGTTTTATAATGAAGGAATATAAGAAATTCGGCTTTCATCAGAATCATAATAACAATAATGGACCGCACGGCGGGTCAGAATCCGGCTCACACATTCCCGGCTTTGCGGGCGGCGGCTCAAGTTCTGGATATCAAGGATAGGGTAATCAGGGCGGCTATAATCAACAGCCCAGTCAGGGTAACCAGCAACAACAGTCACGATATCAGAGTAATCCCAAGCATCTTAACAGTGGCCAATATCATGTTTTCACCACAAGCCTTTGCAAGCGAGATCAGAAGGTTCATAAACGTGCGGTCAATGCAGTTGAGCCGGCGGTGCCTCAATATTTGAAGTGGTTAGAGCAGCCAATTGTATGGAGTTGTGAGGATCACCCACCCCAGGTTGACAATCCGGGTCAGCTAGCATTGGTGGTAACCCCTCAAGTTGGGGGTTATAAATTCACTAAGGTGCTCATGGATGGAGGCAGCATCATCAATATCCTTTATTATGATACCTTTCGCCGTATGAATTTGACTGACAAAGATCTTAAGCCGTCCTCTACAGTCTTTCACGGCATGGTACTTGGTAAGTCGGCATATCCGGTTGGTAAGATCGCCTTAGAAGTGGCTTTTGGCGATGACTATGATTACAGGGCAGAGACATTGTGGTTTGAGGTGGTTGAGATTAATAGCCCTTATCATGCTTTGTTTAAATGGCCGGCTTATGCCAAGTTTATGGCACGGCCGTGTTATGTGTATCTGCAGCTTAAGATGCTAGGACGTAAGGGTACCATTACAGTCCATGGCAATAGAAAGATTGCTTTGGAATGTGAACAGGGTGATGTTGCCTATGCCACAGAGGAACCTAAGTTCTATAAGGATAATGTTGACCCGACTGACATGATCCCTTTAAAGAAGCCAACCACAGAGCAAGCCCCTTTGCTGAAGTTTAAGTCGGCAGATGATACCAAAAAGGTTGACCTTTTCCCTGGCGACTCATCTCAGCAGTTCACTATTAGTGCTAATATGGATCCAAAATAGGAAAGCGTGCTCATCGAGTTCATCCGTGAGAATCGGGACATCTTTGCATGGAAGCCTTCAGATATGCCGGGTGTACCGAGAGAACTCGCTGAGCACACTCTCAATATTGATCCTAAAGCCAGTCAAGCCATTCCTTCGCCGCTTTAATGAAGAGCGACATAAAGCCATTGGAGAAGAGGTGGCCCGGCTCTTAGCGGCCGGATTCATCATTGAAGTTTTTCACCCTGAGTGGTTGGCTAACACGGTGTTGGTACTTAAGAAAAATGGCACTTGGCGTATGTGTGTGGATTATACAGTGTTGGGGAACGTAGTAATTTCAAAAAAATTCCTACGCACACGCAAGATCATGGTGATGCATAGCAACGAGAGGGGAGAGTGTTGTCCACGTACCCTCGTAGACCGACAGCGGAAGCGTTATCACAACGCGGTTGATGTAGTCGTACGTCTTCACGATCCGACCGATCAAGTACCGAACGTACGGCACCTCCGAGTTCTACACACGTTCAGCTCGATGACGTCCCTCGAACTCCGATCCAGCCGAGTGTTGAGGGAGAGTTTCGTCAGCACGACGGCGTGGTGACGATGATGATGTTCCACCGACGCAGGGCTTCGCCTAAGCTCCGCAACGGTATTATCGAGGTGTAATATGTTGGAGGGGGCACCGCACACGGCTAAGAGATCTCAAGGATCAATTGTTGTGTCTCTGGGGTGCCCCCCTGCCCCCGTATATAAAGGAGCAAGGGAGGAGGAGGCCGGCCCTAGGAGGGGGCGCACCAAGTGTGGAGTCCTACTAGGACTCCCTAGTCCTAGTAGGATTCCACCTCCCATATGGAATAGGAAAAGAGGAAGGGAAAAAGAGAAGGAAGGAAGGGGGCGCCCCCTTCCCTAGTCCAATTCGGACCAGACCAAGGGGAGGGGTGCGGCCACCCTTGAGGCCCTTTTTCTTCTTTCCCGTATGGCCCAATAAGGCCCAATACGTATTCCCGTAACTCTCCGGTACTCCGAAAAATACCCGAATCACTCGGAACCTTTCCGAAGTCCGAATATAGTCGTCCAATATATCGATCTTTACGTCTCGGCCATTTCGATACTCCTCGTCATGTCCCCGATCTCATCCGAGACTCCAAACTCCTTCAGTACATCAAAACTCAATAAAACTGTCATCGTAACGTTAAGCGTGCGGACCCTACGGGTTCGAGAACTATGTAGACATGACCGAGACACGTCTCCGGTCAATAACCAATAGCGGGACCTGGATGCCCACATTGGCTCCCACATATTCTACGAAGATCTTTATCGGTCAGACCGCATAACAACATACGTTGTTCCCTTTGTCATCGGTATGTTACTTGCCCGAGATTCGATCGTCGGTATCTCGATACCTAGTTCAATCTCGTTACCGGCAAGTCTCTTTACTCGTTTCGTAACACATCATCCCGCAACTAACTCATTAGTCACAATGCTTGCAAGGCTTATAGTGATGTGCATTACCGAGTGGGCCCAGAGATACCTCTTCGACAATCGGAGTGACAAATCCTAATCTCGAAATACGCCAACCCAACAAGTACCTTTGGAGACACCTGTAGAGCACCTTTATAATCATCCATTTACGTTGTGACGTTTGGTAGCACACAAAGTGTTCCTCCGGTAAACGGGAGTTGCATAATCTCATAGTCATAGGAACATGTATAAGTCATGAAGAAAGCAATAGCAACATACTAAACGATCGAGTGCTAAGCTAACGGAATGGGTCAAGTCAATCACGTCATTCTCCTAATGAGGTGATCCCGTTTAATCAAATGACAACTCATGTCTATGGCTAGGAAACATAACCATCTTTGATTAACGAGCTAGTCAAGTAGAGGCATACTAGTGACACTCTGTTTGTCTATGTATTCACACATGTATTATGTTTCCGGTTAATACAATTCTAGCATGAATAATAAACATTTATCATGATATAAGGAAATATATAATACTTTATTATTGCCTCTAGGGCATATTTCCTTCAGTCTCCCACTTGCACTAGAGTCAATAATCTAGTTCACATCGCCATGTGATTTAACATCAATAATTCACATCACCATGTGATTAACACCCATAGTTCACATCTCTATGTGACCAACACTCAAAGGGTTTTACTAGAGTAAATAATCTTGTTCACATCGCTATGTGATTAACACCCAAAGAGTACTAAGGTGTGATCATGTTTTGATTGTGAGATAATTTTAGTCAACGGGTCTGCCATATTCAGATCCGTAAGTATTTTGCAAATTTCTATGTCTACAATGCTCTGCACGGAGCTACTCTAGCTAATTGCTCCCACTTTCAATATGTATCTAGACCGAGACTTAGAGTCATCTAGATTTAGTGTCAAAACTTGTATCGACCTAACCCTTTACGATGAACCTTTTGTCACTTCCATAATCGAGAAACATATCCTTATTCCACTAAGGATAATTTTGACCGCTGTCCAGTGATCTACTCCTAGATCACTATTGTACTCCCTTGCCAAAATCAGTGTAGGGTATACAATAGATCTGGTACACAACATGGCATACTTTATAGAACCTATGGCCAAGGCATAGGGAATGACTTTCATTCTCTTTCTATCTTTTGCCGTGGTCGGGCTTTGAGTCTTTACTCAATTTCACACCTTGTAACACAGGCAAGAACTCTTTCTTTGACTGTTCTATTTTGAACTACTTCAAAATCTTGTTAAGGTATGTACTCATTGAAAAACTTATCAAGCGTCTTCATCTATCTCTATAGATCTTGATGCTCAATATGTAAGCAGCTTCACCGAGGTCTTTCTTTGAAAAACTCCTTTCAAACACTCCATTATGCTTTGCAGAATAATTCTACATTATTTCCGATCAACAATATGTCATTCACATATACTTATCAGAAATGCTGTAGTGCTCCCACTCACTTTCTTGTAAATACAGGCTTCACCGCAAGTCTGTATAAAACTATATCCTTTGATCAACTTATCAAAGCGTATATTCCTAGTCCGAGATGCTTGCACCAGTCCATAGATGGATCGCTGGAGCTTGCATATTTTGTTAGCACCTTTAGGATTGACAAAACCTTCTGGTTGCATCATATACAACTCTTCTTTAATAAATCCATTAAGGAATGCAGTTTTGTTTATCCATTTGCCAGATTTCATAAAATGCGGCAATTGCTAACATGATTCGGACAGACTTAAGCATCGCTGCGAGTGAGAAAATCTCATCGTAGTCAACACCTTGAACTTTGTCAAAAACCTTTTTCCGACAAGTCTAGCTTTGTAGATAGTAACACTACTATCAGCGTCCGTCTTCCTCTTGAAGATCCATTTAATCTCAATGGCTTGCCGATCATTGGGCAAGTCAATCAAAGTCCATACTTTGTTCTCAAACATGGATCTCATCTCAGATTTCAAGGCCTCAAGCCATTTTGCGGAATCTGGGCTCACCATCGCTTCTTCATAGTTCGTAGGTTTGTCATGGTCTAGTAACATAACCTCCAGAACAGGATTACCATACCACTCTGGTGCGGATCTTACTCTGGTTGACCTACGAGGTTCAGTAATAACTTGATCTGAAGTTTCATGATCATCATCATTAACTTCCTCACTAATTGGTGTAGGTGTCTCAGAAACTGGTTTCTGTGATGAACTACTTTCCAATAAGGGAGCAGGTACAATTACCTCATCAAGTTCTACATTCCTCCCACTCACATCTTTCGAGAGAAACTCCTTCTCTAGAAAGGATCCATACTCAGCAACGAATGTCTTGCCTTCGGATCTGTGATAGAAGGTGTACTCAACTATCTCCTTTGGGTATCCTATGAAGACACATTTCTCCGATTTGGGTTTGAGCTTATCAGGATGAAACTTTTTCACATAAGCATCGCAACCCCAAAATTTTAAGAAACGACAACTTTGGTTTCTTGCCAAACCACAATTCATAAGGCGTCGTCTCAACGGATTTTGATGGTGCCCTATTTAACGTGAATGCAGCTGTCTCTAATGCATAACCCCCAAAACGATTAGTGGTAAATTGGTAAGAGACATCATAGATTGCACTATATCCAATAAAGTATGGTTATGACATTCGGACACACCATTATGCTGTGGTGTTCCAGGTGGCATGAATTTGTGAAACTATTCCACATTGTTTTAACTGAAGGCCAAACTCGTAACTTAAATACTTTTCTCCACGATCAGATCGTAGAAACTTTATTTTCTTGTTACGATGATTTTCTGCTTCTCTCTGAAATTATATGAACTTTTAAAATGTTTCAGACTCTTGTTTCATTAAGTAGATATACCCATATCTGCTCAAATCATCTGTGAAGGTCAGAAAATAATGATACCTGCTACGAGCCTCAATATTCATCGGACCACATACATCTGTATGTATGATTTCCAACAAATCTGTTGCTCTCTCCATAGTTCCGGAGAACGGCGTTTTAGTCATCTTACGGTTCGCAAGCATCAAGTGATTCCAAAATCCCATCAGTATGGAGCTTCTTCATGCGCTTTACACCAATATGACCTAAACGGCAGTGCCACAAATAAGTTGCACTATCATTATTAACTTTGCATCTTTTGGCTTCAATATTATGAATATGTGTATCACTACGATCGAGATCCAACAAACCATTTTCGTTGGTGTGTATGACCATAGAAGGTTTTATTCATGTAAACAGAACAACAATTGTTCTCTAATTTAAATGAATAACCGTATTGCAATAAACATGATCAAATCATATTCATGCTCAACGAAAATACCAAATAACACTTATTTAGTTTCAACACTAATCCCGAAAGTACAGGGAGTGTGCGATGATGATCATATCAATCTTGGAACTACTTCCAACACACATCGTCACCTCGCCTTTTACTAGTCTCTGTTTATTCTGCAACTCCCGTTTTCGAGTTACTACTCTTTAGCAACTGAACCAGTATCAATTACCGAGGGGTTGCTATAAACACTAGTAAAGTACACATCAATAATCTGTATATCAAATATACCTTTGTTCACTTTTACTAGTCTCTGTTTATTCTGCAACTCCCGTTTCGAGTTACTACTCTTAGCAACTGAACCAGTATCAATTACCGAGGGGTTGCTATAAACACTAGTAAAGTACACATCAATAATCTGTATATCAAATATACCTTTGTTCACTTTGCCATCCTTCTTATCCACCAAATAGTTGGGGTAGTTCCGCTTCCAGTGACCAGTCCCTTTGCAGTAGAAGCACTTAGTCTCAGGCTTAGGACCAGACTTAGGCTTCTTCACTTGAGCAGCAACTTGCTTGCCGTTCTTCTTGAAGTTCCCCTTCTATCCCTTTGCCCTTTTCTTGAAACTAGTGGTCTTGTTAACCATCAACACTTGATGTTTTTCTTGATTTCTGCCTTCGTCGATTTCAGCATCACGAAGAGCTCGGGAATTACTTTCGTCATCCCTTGCATATTATAGTTCATCACGAAGTTCTACTAACTTGGTGATGGTGACTAGAGAATTCTGTCAATCACTATTTTATCTCGAAGATAAACTCCCACTTGATTCAAGCGATTGTAGTACCCAGACAATCTGAGCACATGCTCACTAGTTGAGAGATTCTCCTCCATCTTTTAGCTATAGAACTTGTTGGAGACTTCATATCTCTCAACTCGGGTATTTGCTTGAAATATTAACTTCAACTCCTGGAACATCTCATATGGTCCATGACGTTCAAAACATCTTTGAAGTCCCGATTCTAAGCCGTTAAGCATGGTGCACTAAACTATCAAGTAGTCATCATATTGAGCTAGCTAAACGTTCATAATGTCTGCATCTGCTCCTGCAATAGGTCTGTCACCTAGCGGTGCATCAAGGACATAATTTTTCTGCGCAGCAATGAGGATAATCCTCAGATCACGGATCCAATCCGCATCTTTGCTACTAACATCTTTCAACATAATTTTTCTCTAGGAACATATCAAAAATAAACACAGGGAAGCAACAACGCGAGCTATTGATCTACAACATAATTTGCAAAATACTATCAGGACTAAGTTCATGATAAATTTAAGTTCAATTAATCATATTACTTAAGAACTCCCACTTAGATAGACATCCCTCTAATCCTCTAAGTGATCACGTGATCCATATCAACTAAACCATGTCCGATCATCACGTGAGATGGAGTAGTTTCAATGGTGAACGTCACTATGTTGATCATATCTACTATATGGTTCACGCTCGACCTTTCGGTCTCCGTGTTCCGAGGCCATATCTGTTATATGCTAGGCTCGTCAAGTTTAACCTGAGTATTCCGCGTGTGCAACTGTTTTGCACCCGTTGTATTTGAACGTAGAGCCTATCACACCTGATCATCACGTGGTGTCTCAGCACGAAGAACTTTCGCAACGGTGCATACTCAGGGAGAACACTTATACTTTGATAATTTAGTGAAGGATCATCTTATAATGCTACCGTCAAACAAAGCAAGATAAGATGCATAAAGGATTAACATCACATGCAATCAATATAAGTGATATGATATGGCCATCATCATCTTGTGCTTGTGATCTCCATCTCCGAAGCACCGTGCTTGTGATCTCCATCTCCGAAGCACCGTCATGATCACCATCGTCACCGGTGCGACACCTTGATCTCCATCGTAGTATCGTTGTCGTCTCGCCAACTTATTGCTTTTACGACTATCGCTACCGCTTAGTGATAAAGTAAAACTATTACATGGCGATTGCATTTCATACAATAAAACGACAACCATATGGCTCCTGCCAGTTGCCGATAACTCGGTTACAAAACATGATCATCTCATACAACAAATTATATCACATCATGTCTTGACCATATCACATCACAACATGCCCTGCAAAAACAAGTTAGACGTCCTCTACTTTGTTGTTGCAAGTTTTACGTGGCTGCTACGGGCTTAGCAAGAACCGATCTTACCTACGCATCAAAACCACAACGATAGTTTGTCAAGTTGGTGCTGTTTTAACCTTCGCAAGGACCGGGCGTAGCCACACTCGGTTCAACTAAAGTGAGAGAGACAGACACCCGCCGGTCACCTTTAAGCAACGAGTGCTCGCAACGGTAAAACCAGTCTCGCGTAAGCGTACGCGTAATATCGGTCCGGGCCACTTCATCTCACAATACCGCTGAACCAAAGTATGACATGCTGGTAAGCAGTATGACTTATATCGCCCACAACTCACTTGTGTTCTACTCGTGCATAGCATCAACGCATAAAACCTGGCTCGGATGCCACTGTTGGTGAACGTAGTAATTTCAAAAAAATTCCTACGCACACGCAAGATCATGGTGATGCATAGCAACGAGACGGGAGAGTGTTGTCCACGTACCCTCGTAGACCGACAGCGGAAGCGTTATCACAACGCGGTTGATGTAGTCGTACGTCTTCACGATCCGACCGATCAAGTACCGAACGTACGGCACCTCCGAGTTCTACACACGTTCAGCTCGATGACGTCCCTCGAACTCCGATCCAGCCGAGTGTTGAGGGAGAGTTTCGTCAGCATGACGGCGTGATGACGATGATGATGTTCCACCGACGCAGGGCTTCGCCTAAGCTTCGCAACGGTATTATCGAGGTGTAATATGTTGGAGGGGGGCACCGCACACGGCTAAGAGATCTCAAGGATCAATTGTTGTGTCTCTGGGGTGCCCCCCTGCCCCCGTATATAAAGGAGCAAGGGAGGAGGAGGCCGGCCCTAGGAGGGGGCGCACCAAGTGTGGAGTCCTACTAGGACTCCCTAGTCCTAGTAGGATTCCACCTCCCATATGGAATAGGAAAAGAGGAAGGGAAAAAGAGAAGGAAGGAAGGGGGCGCCCCCTTCCCTAGTCCAATTCGGACCAGACCAAGGGGAGGGGTGCGGCCACCCTTGAGGCCCTTTTTCTTCTTTCCCGTATGGCCCAATAAGGCCCAATACGTATTCCCGTAACTCTCCGGTACTCCGAAAAATACCCGAATCACTCGGAACCTTTTCGAAGTCCGAATATAGTCATCCAATATATCGATCTTTACGTCTCGGCCATTTCGAGACTCCTCGTCATGTCCCCGATCTCATCCGGGACTCCGAAATCCTTCGGTACATCAAAACTCAATAAAACTGTCATCGTAACGTTAAGCGTGCGGACCCTATGGGTTCGAGAACTATGTAGACATGACCGAGACACGTCTCCGGTCAATAACCAATAGGGGGACCTAGATGCCCATATTGGCTCCCACATATTCTACGAAGATCTTTATCGGTCAGACCGCATAACAACATACGTTGTTCCCTTTGTCATCGGTATGTTACTTGCCCGAGATTCGATCGTCGGTATCTCGATACCTAGTTCAATCTCGTTACCGGCAAGTCTCTTTACTCGTTCCGTAACACATCATCCCGCAACTAACTCATTAGTCACAATGCTTGCAAGGCTTATAGTGATGTGCATTACCGAGTGGGCCCAGAGATACCTCTCCGACAATCGGAGTGACAAATCCTAATCTCGAAATACGCCAACCCAACAAGTACCTTTGGGGACACCTGTAGAGCACCTTTATAATCACCCATTTACGTTGTGACGTTTGGTAGCACACAAAGTGTTCCTCCGGTAAACGGGAGTTGCATAATCTCATAGTCATAGGAACATGTATAAGTCATGAAGAAAGCAATAGCAACATACTAAACGATCGAGTGCTAAGCTAACGGAATGGGTCAAGTCAATCACGTCATTCTCCTAATGAGGTGATCCCATTTAATCAAATGACAACTCATGTCTATGGCTAGGAAACATAACCATCTTTGATTAACGAGCTAGTCAAGTAGAGGCATACTAGTGACACTCTGTTTGTCTATGTATTCACACATGTATTATGTTTCCGGTTAATACAATTCTAGCATGAATAATAAACATTTATCATGATATAAGAAAATATATATAATACTTTATTATTGCCTCTAGGGCATATTTCCTTCATACAGACCTCAATAAAGCCTGTCCGGCTAATCCTTTTGCCCTTCCCCGCATTGATCAGATCATCTATGCCACAGCGGGTTGTGAGGGTTTGAGTTTCCTAGATCCTTATTCTGGTTATCATCAGATTAAAATGGCAGTTAATGACCAAGAGAAGACGGCTTTCATCACACCTTTTGGGCTATGTGTCTATGCCTTTTGGGCTCAAGAGCGTGCAGGCGACTTATCAATGTTTTGTCCAGAATTGTTTTCATATCCAGATCAAACGCAATGTTCACGCTTATGTGGAGGAAATTGTTTTGAAGTCCAAAAAGAAGGAGACTTTGTTGGATGATTTGAAAGAGACCTTTGATAATCTCCGGGTCTACAAAATGATGCTTAACCCGGCCAAATGTGTTTTTGGTGCGCCTGCAGGCAAGCTCTTGGGTTTTCTAGTCTCCGAGAGAGGTATTGAGGCTAACCCGGAGAAGATTAAGGCTATTACTTCCTTGGCTAAGCCGGCGTGTATCAATGACGTCCAGCGCCTGGCGGGTCGTATCGCCGCCTTAAGCCGGTTCATAAGCCGCCTGCGAGAGAAGGCAATTCCTTTATATCAGATGATGAAGATAACAGACCATTTTGTTTGGAGTGACACAGCTAATGAGGCGTTTGAGGCACTTAAAAAATAGTTGGTTGAGCCGCCCGTCCTTGCAGCTCCCATTGAGAAAGAACCCTTACTTTTATACGTGGCAGCTAACAGCGGAGCTGTAAGTGTGGCAATTGTGGTGGAGCGAAAGGAGACAGGTAAAGAGTACCTAGTCCAGAGGCCGGCTTATTATGTCGGTGAGGTGTTAATTGAGTCTAAACAGCGATACCCACATTGGCAGAAGCTGGTATATGGGGTGTTCATGGCTAGTCACAAGCTGAAGCACTATTTTCTTGGCCATCCCATTACAGTAGTCAGTTCTGCTCCCTTGGAGGATATTATTCAAAACAGAGAGGCTACAGGCCGAGTGTCCAAGTGGGCCATTGAGCTTGGACCCCATGGTTTGAAGTATGTGCCAAGGACATCTATCAAATCTCAGGCTCTTGTTGATTTCATCAATGATTGGACAAAGTTACAGACGCCGGAGGAGAGACCTGATAACACATACAGGACTATTCACTTTGACGGGTCTAGACAATTGGAAGGCTCGAGGGCTGGAGTTATTTTGACTTACCCACGAGGCGACAAATTTTGTTATGTTTTAAGGTTGATGTTTCCTTGTACTAACAATGCGGCTGAATATGAGGCTCTACTCCATGGCCTTCGGGTGGCTAAGGAGATGAATCTAAGCCGGGTTAGGTGCTTCGGTGACTCAGATTTGGTGGCTCAGCAGGTTTTTGGTACTTGGGATTCTAAAGACCCACTCATGGCAGCTTATCGTCGGGCGGTTGACAATATTGCTAGTCACTTCAAAGGTTATCAGGTGGAGCATCTTGATAGGAGGAAGAATGAGGTGGCTGATGCATTGAGCCGGCTCGGGTCTCAACGTAAGCCGGTACCTCCCAACGTATTTCTTGACGTGTTGAATAATCCTTCAGTCAAGTTACCGTCCGAAGAGGATCTTGCTATTCCTGACTCGGAGGCGCAATTGGTGGCGGCTCTCCATGCTATTCCTGATTGGACGGTTCCATACTTGGCTTATAGGACCCGGGGCGAGTTACCTGAGGATGAAACTTTGGTCAGACAGATAACCCGGCGGTCTAAGTCTATGACTATTGTCAATGGCGAGTTACACCGATGCAGTGTCACAGGCGTGTTCCAGCGTTGTGTTTCTCCTGAAGAGGGCCGTGAGATTTTAAGGGAAATCCATGAAGGGGATATTGGCCATCACACTGGCTCTAAATCTCTTGTGGCTAAAATTTTATGTCATGCATTTTATTGGTTGACGGCTCATACTGATGCAGAGGATCTTGTCAGTAAGTGTGATGGCTGTCAGAAATTCTCTCGACGGGCTCACGTGCCGGCTCAAGAGTTGAGGATGATTCCAATTACTTGGCCATTTGCAGTATTGGGGCTCGATATGGTTGGACCTTTCAAGAGGTCTAAGGATAAGAAAACCCACCTCTTGGTGGCGGTTGACAAATTTACCAAGTGGATTGAGGCAGATCTGGTCAGCAAGTGTGATGCAGCAACGGCGGTTCAGTTCATAAAGAACGATTCCATTTTGTTTATCCTCATAGTATCATAACCGATAATGGCACTAATCTGTCTAAGGGTGCTATGAGAGAGTTCTGCGAACAGGAGCATATTCGTCTTGACATCTCATCGGTGGCCCACCCACAATCTAATGGCCAAGCTGAGAGGGCCAATCAAGAAATCTTGACAGGCATAAAACCCCAGCTGATGGTTCCTTTGCAGAGAACACCGGGTTGTTGGGTCGAGGAATTACCTTCAGTACTTTGGAGTATCAATACCACCCCCAACAAGTCAACAGGCCATACGCTTTTCTTCATGGTCTATGGGGAGAGGCGGTTCTTCCAAGCGATATCCATCATGACTTGCCTCGTGTGGCGGCTTATGTTGAGGCTACTAATGAGATAGCACGTCAAGATGCGCTTAATGTGTTGGATGAGGAGCGTGACCTTGCAGTGGCTCGTTCGGTGATATATCAGCAAGATTTGCGTCACTATCATAGTTGCAGAGTCAAGACCCGACCCTTTCAAGAAGGCGATTTGGTGCTCCGGTTAATCCAAGATCAAACAGATATGCATAAGCTATCCCCACCTTGGGAAGGACCTTTTGTGGTCAGCAAGAACCTAAACAACGGGTCATACTACCTCATTCATATACGAGAACACAAGGACTCTCGTAAGTCGGAGGAGGAGACCCGCCGGCCTTGGAACATCGCTCATCTTCGGCCTTATTACACTTGAGCCACCAGCTCTTGTCGTTGTACATACTTTTATCAATGTATATATTATGATCAGTATAATAAAGCCGGCATCCCTGATAATTCAGGGCCTCTGTCGTTTCATTTCTAAGAATATGAGTCTTTATTATTTGTTCATAAGGTCACTTGGCTTCCAACCCACCGGGCTTAGCTTTCATACCCTCTTGACCAGGCGTGAATACCGAATCCCGAGTTATCCTGCCTGTATGCACGATGCTACTCCACCAGGTAATCCTGAATGACCTGCCGTACTCCTAACAGTCAATCTTTTTCAAGACCCTGAACTCGTTAAGGTTAAAACGGTGGTTTATCATGTGAGGGCCGACTTACGGTGAGCAAGGAACTCAGTGGTTGTGCGGCCCATGAAAGCACTTGGGTTTTAAGGCTTGGCGGCCTATGAAAGCACTCAAATTTTTTCTGGATTTCTATTTCTTATGACCATTTTGGATTTGCATATTTTAAAAGATTTTTTCCGCTCAAGTGTGTTTTTTACAATTCGGGCCATGCAGCCCTGAACATGTGACTCATATTTGAGCATTTTTGGGTTTGGTAACCCGCCCTGATAGCGCACTTTAAGTCGCCAGGATATTTTGCCTTGAGCAATCAAAATCATGATATTTCATGCCTACGGGTTAATGCCCGCTCTGGACTATAATTATCAAGGCATCACCACGGTGTCAATCTACGGGTATGTCTTTCAATAATGGTATGAATATTTGGGGTTTGGTAACCCGCCCTGGTTTTAGACTGTAAGTCGCCAGAATGTTTTTGCTTAAATAGCCTTTACTCTAGTCTTTCTATAAAAAAATTCAAATACTATTATTTTGGGGTTTGTTACCCGCCTTGGCTTAAACCGCCAGGGCATATGCTGTTTAACCTGTGTGCAGGAAATATGAAAATACTGATCTGACCTCCATGGATGATGATATTATGAGAAAACACAGCGACGGATCATAAATGTCAAATTGGCGGTTTAAAGCTAATATGCACGATGGCATGACAGATCATTGTTTTCAAACCTAGCCTATTACCAGGCCACCATGGACCTGCATAATTGGAACAAAGTGTTTTTTAGCTCAGGATGTCTATGCCTTGAGCTGAGAGCTTCCTGGTCTCAGTTGTCTTCGTCGTGGCGGGTTGATGATTCTGGGTCATCCCGCTCCGGCTCTCCTTCTCCTTCCATCTGGATGTCAGGTGACGATCATTCAATGTGAGTTAAGGCTTCGAATATAGCTTCACCATTGAGAATAGTGGAATGATCAACGTCGGGAGCAAAGATATGATTACGCTAAGGAGGAATGAGATTGATAGGGTTGAAAGTCGGCGGTGGTATCTTCTTGTTGTTCTCATCATAAGTCGTCGTATAATTGGTCAGCTCCAGCTCTTCCACTAGTTTGCAGGCCACAGGCCGCATCTCACGAACGCACTGGTTGAAGTTCTTCTCTTCAAACAGCGACTTATCATCCTTAAATTCGGGGCATCCGGTGGCAATCTCCTCCGGGTCAAGTTATGAGGCCCATGCTTTAGCACGGCCAAGAGCAACAAGAGCTCCGGCTCGGGCAGATGATAGTCTCTCTTCTTCGATTTGGCTCGGAAGAGTGGAGAAATGATCAAACACAACTTTAATGTGACTTGGCGGCTTTCAGTTGCCTCCTAACGCCACCAAACTATGGAGAGCACCACTATATAGCTGCTCTGTGAAAGAGTAGATGGGCTTCAGCTTCGACAGCATATCTTGTCCAATACTTGCGCTTCTGGGGCATGTACATTCATTCATATAACAGGGATTGAGTATTGCCTGGCGGCTTAAAATGATATTACAATAGAAGTGTGAACTAAATGTGAATCTTACCAAAGATGGTGGTTGTCATATGGATAATATGTCCCTTTAAACCGGCCAGTTTTTCAGTGACTGGTTTAAGCTGAGCTTCTGCATCTTGTGCACGTTTGATCATGTTTTCTTTTTTAGTATTGAAGGCGGCTCTCTCGATAGCAAAATCAGCCTTGAGCTTCTCATTCTCCTTCATGGCAGACTGGAATTTGCTTCTGCTTTCACAGTCTCAGCTTCTTGATGTTTAATTCTCTTGGCTAAGTTGCCCAGTTCTGCATCCTTCAGAGATAAAGCTTCCTGAGGAAAAGTTAGATATGACAAGATCAGATCTCATATTTTACTCAATAATAATGTTACAAGTCCGAGCACATTATGAACAATATCCTTGGCACTTGGGGGCTAATGTAGGTCAGTTTTGTTCCAGCTCAACTTATCAGTTTAAGCCGGCCCTTGGGGGCTACATATTTGGATTTCTTAAAGTTGAAGTCGCGGCTCAACTTATCAGTTTAAGCCGGCCCTTGGGGGCTATATATTTGGATTTCTTAACGTACAAGTCCCGGCTTAACTTGTCAGTTTAAGCCGACCCTTGGGGGCTACATCATTGGATTTTAATGAATAAGTTAAACAGGAGGATGAAAATTTCAACGTTATTTTCAAGTCTACGGCATATTTCCGCTGTTCATATCCTCTAGACTTGGCGGCTAAATGGATACATATAAAGAAGGATTAATAGCCATACCTCATAACGCTCCCTCATGAGGCTCACTAGGCCGGCTTCCAGTTCACGGCTAGTATGGAGGCGATGAAGGTAGCTTGCATGGATGTCACCAGCGCCAAGACCGACATAATTTTCCAAGTCCAGTTTTAATTTACTTCTTGCTGGCGGCTCTTCTTTGGCACTGTGCTTAGCCAAGACTATGGGGTTTCCTGGCTCTGTGTAACCCATCCCAGTAATGAGGACATCCTTAGCAGCCTTGTCAAGAGCAGTTTCCTCGTCAGGCTTGGCAGGGCTCGGCGACTTAGGACTTGGCAGATCAGCATCCATGTTCATTGGATCCACATGGATATTGTCAGCTATTGGTGGCGGGTCATTAGCTGCATCCTCAGGGTTTTCAATTGAAGCGTCTGAGTTTATTGGCGCTTACTTCTCCGGCTCAGTCACCTTGGGGTCCTCTGACGGTCCACCTATCTTCAATTTCTTGCCAGCCTTGGCTACACCACTGAAAGAAAGGTGTATAAGAATATGAGCATGTCATCATAAGGAGTTAACCAGCAAACGAAAATCTCTTACCCATGAGCAATCTTGAAGGTAGGAAACTGGGTGCCAGTTGAGTCGCCAGAGGATGAGTGTGGAGTTCCCTGATAATTTGAGTCGGACGAGTTAAGTGGTTGATGAATGAGACCCGC
This sequence comes from Triticum aestivum, assembly GCF_018294505.1. Lineage (NCBI taxonomy): Eukaryota > Viridiplantae > Streptophyta > Magnoliopsida > Poales > Poaceae > Triticum > Triticum aestivum. The sequence continues at coordinate 381,311,041 of NC_057799.1, read as the reverse complement.
CTTTGGAAATTAAAGTGTTGGGTTTAGAAGCACCTCGTGGCGGCGTTTGCGAGGAACTGGCATATTTGGTAAGCCGGAGGCCAATTCCTCGATATCATCGCTCTGGGTCTTGCACCTAGCTTCGTGATGTTGTTTCTTCAAAATGAAGTGGTGATCCAGGTAAGCAAGAGGGTGAGAAAACCTTACTTTCCGGGTCACCTCCCGAGTTTTCTGTCTTGGCAAGTGCTCTGAGTCGGAGGAATTGATATTCAGCTCTGCGGCGTTTACCTGGCTGATCTCCGCATCATCCTCAGAGGAATCGGCGTCAATAACTTGCATAAATAAAAAGCCAAGGGAATCAAGTTCTACCTCCGACTCATCATCCAAGGTGAATAAGTCTGTTGGATCTGGTTTCTACCCTTTAGTCTTCTTTGGGGCCTTGGTTTTGGTTTTGGCCTTTTTGTCGATTTATCCTGCGATTTCTTATTGTGACGCCCCCGATTCAATAGTACACTAATCATGCACGCAAACGTGTACGATCAAGATCAGGGACTCATGGGAAGATATCACAACACAACTCTAAAACATAAATAAGTCATCCAAGCATCATAATACAAGCCAGGGGCCTCGAGGGCTCGAATACAAGTGCTCGATCATAGATGAGTCAGCGGAAGCAACAATATCTGAGTACAGACATAAGTTAAACAAGTTTGCCTTAAGAAGGCTAGCACAAACTGGGATACAGATCGAAAGAGGCGCATGCCTCCTGCCTGGGATCCTCCTAACTACTCCTGGTCGTCGTCAGCAGGCTGCACGTAGTAGTAGGAGTCGTCGTCGATGGTGGCGTCTGGCTCCTGGGCTCCAGCATCTGGTTGCGACAACCAGGTAGAAAGGAAAGGGGGAAAAGAGGGAGAAAAGCAACCGTGAGTACTCATCCAAAGTACTCGCAAGCAAGGAGCTACACTACATATGCATGGGTATATGTGTAAAGGGCCATATCGGTGGACTGAACTGAAGAATGCCAGAATAAGAGGGGGATAGTGTTGGAAATATGCCCTAGAGGCAATAATAAATGGTTATTATTATATTTCTTTGTTCATGATAATCGTCTATTGTTCATGCTATAATTGTATTGTCCGGAAATCGTAATACATGTGTGAATACATAGACCACAACGTGTCCCTAGTAAGCCTCTAGTTGACTAGCTCGTTGATCAACAGATAGTCATGGTTTCCTGACTATGGACATTGGATGTCATTGATAACGGGATCACATCATTAGGAGAATGATGTGATGGACAAGACCCAATCCTAAGCATAGCATAAAAGATCGTGTAGTTTCGTTTGCTAGAGCTTTTCCAATGTCAAGTATCTTTTCCTTAGACCATGAGATCGTGCAACTCCCGGATACCGTAGGAGTGCTTTGGGTGTGCCAAACGTCACAACGTAACTGGGTGACTATAAAGGTGCACTACGGGTATCTCCGAAAGTGTCTGTTGGGTTGGCACGGATCGAGACTGGGATTTGTCACTCCGTGTGACGGAGAGGTATCTCTGGGCCCACTCGGTAATGCATCATCATAATGAGCTCTATGTGACTAAGGCGTTAGTCACAGGATCATGCATTGCGGTACGAGTAAAGAGACTTGCCGGTAACGAGATTGAACAAGGTATTGGGATACCGACGATCGAATCTCGGGCAAGTAACATACCGATTGACAAAGGGAATTGCATACGGGATTGATTGAATCCTCGACACCGTGGTTCATCCGATGAGATCATCGTGGAACATGTGGGAGCCAACATGGGTATCCAGATCCCGCTGTTGGTTATTGACCGGAGAGGCGTCTCGGTCATGTCTGCATGTCTCCCGAACCCGTAGGGTCTACACACTTAAGGTTCGGTGACGCTAGGGTTGTAGAGATATGTGTATGCGGAAACCCGAAAGTTGTTCGGAGTCCCGGATGAGATCCCGGACGTCACGAGAGGTTCCGGAATAGTCCAGAGGTGAAGAATTATATATAGGAAGTCAAGTTTCGGCCACCGGGAAAGTTTCGGGGGTTACCGGTATTGTACCGGGACCACCGGAAGGGTCCCGGGGGTCCACCGGGTGGGGCCACCTATCCCGGAGGGCCCCGTGGGCTGAAGTGGGAAGGGAACCAGCCCCTAGTGGTCTGGGCGCCCCCTCATGGGCCTCCCCCCATGCGCCTAGGGTTGGGAACCCTAGGGGGGAAGCTTCCCACTTGCCTTGGGGGGCAAGGCACCCCCCTTCCCCCCCTTTGGCCGCCGCCGCCCCCCCCCCCCCTTGAGATTCCATCTCCAGGGCCAGCGCCCCCCCCCCCAGGGGGCCTATATAAAGGGGGGAGGGAGGGCAGCAACCTACAGCCTTGGGCGCCTCCCTCTCCCCCTGCTACACCTCTCCGTCTCGCAGAAGCTCGGCGAAGCCCTGCCGAGACCCGCTACATCCACCACCACGCCGTCGTGCTGCTGGATCTCCATCAACCTCTCCTTCCCCCTTGCTGGATCAAGAAGGAGGAGATGTCGCTGCACCGTATGTGTGTTGAACGCGGAGGTGCCGTCCGTTCGGCACTCGGTCATCGGTGATTTGGATCACGGCGAGTACGACTCCGTCATCCACGTTCATTGGAACGCTTCCGCTCGTGATCTACAAGGGTATGTAGATGCACTCCTTTCCCCTCGTTGCTAGTAGACTCCATAGATGCATCTTGGTGAGCGTAGGAAAATTTTAAATTATGCTACGATTCCCAACAGTGGCATCATGAGCCAGGCCTATGCGTAGTTACTATGCACGAGTAGAACACAAAGCAGTTGTGGGCGTTGAGTTTGCCAATTCTTCTTGCCGCTACTAGTCTTTTCTTGTTTCGGCGGCATTGTAGGATGAAGCGGCCCGGACCGACCTTACACGTACGCTTACGTGAGACAGGTTCCACCGACTGACATGCACTAGATGCATAAGGTGGATAGCGGGTGTCTGTCTCTCCTACTTTAGTCGGAACGGATTCGATGAAAAGGGTCCTTATGAAGGGTAAATAGAAATTGGCAAATCACGTTGTGGTCATACGTAGGTAAGAAAACGTTCTTGCTAGAAACCTACAAACCACGTAAAAACTTACAACAACAATTAGAGGACGTTTAACTTGTTTTTGCAGCAAGTGCTATGTGATGTGATATGGCCAGAAGATGTGATGAATGATATATGAGATGTATGAGATTGATCATATTCTTGTAATAGGAATCACGACTTGCATGTCGATGAGTATGACAACCGGCAGGAGCCATAGGAGTTGTCTTTATTATTTTGCATGACCTGCGTGTCATTGAATAACGCCATGTAATTTACTTTACTTTATTGCTAAACGAGTTAGCCATGTAAGTAGAAGTAATCGTTGGCGTGACGACTTCATGAAGACACAATGATGGAGATCATGATGATGGAGATCATGGTGTCATGCCGGTGACGAAGATGATCATGGTGCCCCGAAGATGGAGATCAAAGGAGCATGATGATATTGGCCATATCATGTCACTATTTGATTGCATGTGATGTTTATCATGTTTTTGCATCTTATTTGCTTAGAACGACGGTACTAAGTAAGATGATCCCTTATAATAATTTCAAGAAAGTGTTCACCCTAACTGTGCACCGTTGCGAAGGTTCGTTGTTTCGAAGCACCACGTGATGATCGGGTGTGATAGATTCTAACGTTCGAATACAACGGGTGTTGACGAGCCTAGCATGTACAGACATGGCCTCGAAACACACGCAATACACTTAGGTTGACTTGACGAGCCTAGCATGTACATACATGGCCTCGGAACACGGAAGACCGAAAGGTCGAGCATGAGTCGTATAGAAGATACGATCAACATGGAGATGTTCGCCGATCTTGACTAGTCCGTCTCACGTGATGATCGGACACGGCCTAGTTAAACTCGGATCATGTTTCACTTAGATGACTAGAGGGATGTCTATCTGAGTGGGAGTTCATTAAATAATTTGATTAGATGAACTTAATTATCGTGAACTTAGTCTAAAATCTTTACACTATGTCTTGTAGATCAAATGGCCAACGTTGTCCTCAATTTCAACGCGTTCCTAGAGAAAACCAAGCTGAAAGATGATGGCAGCAACTATACGGACTGGGTCCGGAACCTGAGGCTCATCCTCATAGCAGCCAAGAAAGATTATGTCTTAGAAGCACCGCTAGGTGATGCACCAATCCCACAGAACCAAGACGTTATGAACGCTTGGCAATCACGTGCTGATGATTACTCCCTCGTTCAGTGCGGCATGCTTTACAGCCTAGAACCGGGTCTCCAAAAGCGTTTTGAGAAACATGGAGCATATGAGATGTTCGAGGAGCTGAAATTAGTTTTTCAAGCTCATGCCCGGGTCGAGAGATATGATGTCTCCGACAAGTTCTTCAGCTGTAAAATGGAGGAGAACAGTTCTGTTAGTCAGCACATACTCAGAATGTCTGGGTTGCACAACCGCTTGTCTCAGCTGGAAGTTAATCTCCCGGATGATGCGGTCATTGACAGAATCCTCCAGTCGCTTCCACCAAGCTACAAGAGCTTTGTGATGAACTACAATATGCAGGGGATGGAAAAGACCATTCCTGAGGTATATTCAATGCTGAAATCAGCGGAAGGGGAGATCAGAAAAGAACATCAAGTGTTGATGGTGAATAAAACCACTAAGTTCAAGAAGGGCAAGGTAAGAAAAACTTCAAGAAGGACGGCAAGGGAGTTGCCGCGCCCGGTAAACCAGTTACTGGGAAGAAGTCAAAGAATGGACCCAAGCCCGAGACTGAGTGCTTTTATTGCAAGGGAAGTGGTCACTGGAAGCGGAACTGCCCCAAATACTTAGCGGACAAGAAGAAGGCCGGCAACACCAAAGGTATATGTGATATACATGTAATTGATGTGTACCTTACCAGTACTCATAGTAGCTCCTGGGTATTTGATACCGGTGCGGTTGCTCATATTTGTAACTCAAAACAGGAACTACGGAATAAACGGAGACTGGCGAAGGACGAGGTGACGATGCGCGTCGGGAATGGTTCCAAGGTCGATGTGATCGCCGTCGGCACGCTACCTCTGCATCTACCCACGGGATTAGTTTTAAACCTCAATAATTGTTATTTAGTGCCAGCTTTGAGCATGAACATTGTATCTGGATCTCGTTTAATTCGAGATGGCTACTCATTTAAATCCGAGAATAATGGTTGTTCTATTTATTTGAGAGATATGTTTTATGGTCATGCCCCGCTGGTCAATGGTTTATTTTTGATGAATCTCGAACGTGATGTTACACATGTTCATAGTGTGAATACCAAAAGATGTAAAGTTGATAACGATAGTCCCACATACTTGTGGCACTGCCGCCTTGGTCACATTGGTGTCAAGCGCATGAAGAAGCTCCATGCAGATGGACTTTTGGAGTCTCTTGATTACGAATCATTTGACACGTGCGAACCATGCCTCATGGGTAAGATGACCAAGACTCCGTTCTCCGGAACAATGGAGCGAGCAACCAACTTATTGGAAATCATACATACCGATGTGTGCGGTCCAATGAGTGTTGAGGCTCGCGGAGGATATCGTTATGTTCTCACTCTCACTGATGACTTAAGTAGATATGGGTATGTCTACCTAATGAAACACAAGTCTGAAACCTTTGAAAAGTTCAAGGAATTTCAGAGTGAAGTTGAGAATCAACGTGACAGAAAAATAAAATTCTTACGATCAGATCGTGGTGGAGAATATTTAAGTCACGAGTTTGGTGCACACTTAAGGAAATGTGGAATAGTTTCACAACTCACGCCGCCTGGAACACCTCGGAGAAATGGTGTGTCCGAACGTCGTAATCGCACTCTATTGGATATGGTGCGATCTATGATGTCTCTTACCGATTTACCGCTCTCATTTTGGGGCTATGCTTTAGAGATTGCCGCATTCACTTTAAATAGGGCTCCATCGAAATCTGTTGAGACGACACCGTATGAATTATGGTTTGGGAAGAAACCTAAGTTGTCGTTTCTAAAAGTTTGGGGATGCGATGCTTATGTCAAGAAACTTCAACCTGAAAAGCTCGAACCCAAATCGGAAAAATGCGTCTTCATAGGATACCCTAAGGAAACCATTGGGTATACCTTCTACCTCAGAACCGAAGGCAAGATCTTCGTTGCCAAGAACGGGTCCTTTCTTGAGAAGGAGTTTCTCTCGAAAGAATTGAGTGGGAGGAAAGTGGAACTTGATGAGGTGATAGTCACCCCTTCCGAACCGGAAAGTAGCGCAGCGCGGGAAAATGTTCCTGTGGTGCCTACACCGACTGGGGAGGAAGTTAATGATGATGATCATGAAGCTTCGGATCAAGTTACTGAACTTCGTAGGTCCACAAGGACACGTTCCGCACCAGAGTGGTACGGCAACCCTGTCCTGGAAATCATGTTGTTAGACAACGGTGAACCTTCGAACTATGAAGAAGCGATGGCGGGCCCGGATTCCGACAAATGGCTAGAAGCCATGAAATCCGAGATAGGATCCATGTATGAAAACGAAGTATGGACTTTGACTGACTTGCCCGATGATCGGCGAGCCATAGAAAACAAATGGATCTTTAAGAAGAAGACGGATGCAGATGGTAATGTGACCATCTACAAAGCTCGACTTGTCGCTAAGGGTTATCGACAAGTTCAAGGGGTTGACTACGATGAGACTTTCTCACCCGTAGCGAAGCTGAAGTCCGTCCGAATCATGTTAGCAATTGCCGCATACTATGATTATGAGATATGGCAGATGGACGCCAAAACGGCATTCCTTAATGGCTTCCTTAAGGAAGAGTTGTATATGATGCAGCCGGAAGGTTTTGTCGATCCTAAGAATGCTAACAAAGTATGCAAGCTCCAGCGCTCAATCTATGGGCTGGTGCAAGCATCTCGGAGTTGGAACATTCGCTTTGATGAGATGATCAAAGCGTTTGGGTTTACACAGACTTATGGAGAAGCCTGTGTTTACAAGAAAGTGAGTGGGAGCTCTGTAGCATTTCTCATATTATATGTGGATGACATACTATTGATGGGAAATGATATAGAATTCTTGGAAAGTATAAAGGCCTATTTGAATAAGTGTTTTTCAATGAAGGACCTTGGAGAAGCTGCTTATATATTAGGCATCAAGATCTATAGAGATAGATCAAGACGCCTCATTGGTCTTTCACAGAGTACATACCTTGAGAAGATATTGAAGAAGTTCAGTATGGATCAGTCCAAGAAGGGGTTCTTGCCTGTATTGCAAGGTGTGCAATTGAGCACGGCTCAATGTCCGACCACGGCAGAAGATATAGAAAAGATGAGTGTCATCCCCTATGCCTCGGCCATAGGGTCTATTATGTATGCCATGCTGTGTACCAGACCTGATGTAAACCTTGCCGTAAGTTTGGTAGGAAGATACCAAAGTAATCCCGGCATGGAACACTGGACAGCGGTCAAGAATATCCTGAAGTACCTGAAAAGGACTAAGGATATGTTTCTCGTTTATGGAGGTGACGAAGAGCTTGTCGTAAAGGGTTACGTCGACGCTAGCTTCGACACAGATCTGGATGACTCGAAGTCACAAACCGGATACGTGTATATTTTGAATGGAGGAGCAGTAAGCTGGTGCAGTTGCAAGCAAAGCGTCGTGGCGGGATCTACATGTGAAGCGGAGTACATGGCAGCCTCGGAGGCAGCACAGGAAGCAGTCTGGATGAAGGAGTTCATTACCGACCTAGGGGTGATTCCCAATGCGTCGGGCCCGATGACTCTCGTCTGTGACAACACTGGAGCTATTGCCCTTGCGAAGGAGCCCAGGTTTCACAGGAAGACCAGGCATATCAAGCGTCGCTTCAACTCCATTCGTGAAAGCGTTCAAAATGGAGACATAGATATTTGTAAAGTACATACGGACCTGAATGTAGCAGATCCGTTGGCTATACCTCTCCCTAGAGCAAAACATGATCAACACCAGGACGCAATGGGTGTTCGATTCATCACAATGTAACTAGATTATTGACTCTAGTGCAAGTGGGAGACTGTTGGAAATATGCCCTAGAGGCAATAATAAATGGTTATTATTATATTTCTTTGTTCATGATAATCGTCTATTGTTCATGCTATAATTGTATTGTCCGGAAATCGTAATACATGTGTGAATACATAGACCACAACGTGTCCCTAGTAAGCCTCTAGTTGACTAGCTCGTTGATCAACAGATAGTCATGGTTTCCTGACTATGGACATCGGATGTCATTGATAACGGGATCACATCATTAGGAGAATGATGTGATGGACAAGACCCAATCCTAAGCATAGCATAAAAGATCGTGTAGTTTCGTTTGCTAGAGCTTTTCCAATGTCAAGTATCTTTTCCTTAGACCATGAGATCGTGCAACTCCCGGATACCGTAGGAGTGCTTTGGGTGTGCCAAACGTCACAACGTAACTGGGTGACTATAAAGGTGCACTACGGGTATCTCCGAAAGTGTCTGTTGGGTTGGCACCGATCGAGACTGGGATTTGTCACTCCGTGTGACGGAGAGGTATCTCTGGGCCCACTCGGTAATGCATCATCATAATGAGCTCTATGTGACTAAGGCGTTAGTCACGGGATCATGCATTGCGGTACGAGTAAAGAGACTTGCCGGTAACGAGATTGAACAAGGTATTGGGATACCGACGATCGAATCTCGGGCAAGTAACATACCGATTGACAAAGGGAATTGCATACGGGATTGATTGAATCCTCGACACCGTGGTTCATCCGATGAGATCATCGTGGAATATGTGGGAGCCAACATGGGTATCCAGATCCTGCTGTTGGTTATTGACCGGAGAGGCGTCTCGGTCATGTCTGCATGTCTCCCGAACCCGTAGGGTCTACACACTTAAGGTTCGGTGACGCTAGGGTTGTAGAGATATGTGTATGCGGAAACCCGAAAGTTGTTCGGAGTCCCGGATGAGATCCCGGACGTCACGAGAGGTTCCGGAATAGTCCGGAGGTGAAGAATTATATATAGGAAGTCAAGTTTCGGCCACCGGGAAAGTTTCGGGGGTTACCGGTATTGTACCGAGACCACCGGAAGGGTCCCGGGGGTCCACCGGGTGGGGCCACCTATCCCGGAGGGCCCCGTGGGCTGAAGTGGGAAGGGAACCAGCCCCTAGTGGGCTGGGCGCCCCCTCATGGGCCTCCCCCCATGCGCCTAGGGTTGGGAACCCTAGGGGGGAAGCTTCCCACTTGCCTTGGGGGGCAAGGCACCCCCCTTCCCCCCCTTTGGCCGCCCCCCCCCCCTTGAGATCCCATCTCCAGGGCCGACGCCCCCCCCCAGGGGGCCTATATAAAGGGGGAGGGAGGGCAGCAACCTACAGCCTTGGGCGCCTCCCTCTCCCCCTGCTACACCTCTCCGTCTCGCAGAAGCTCGGCGAAGCCCTGCCGAGACCCGCTACATCCACCACCACGCCGTCGTGCTGCTGGATCTCCATCAACCTCTCCTTCCCCCTTGCTGGATCAAGAAGGAGGAGACGTCGCTGCACCGTACGTGTGTTGAACGCGGAGGTGCCGTCCGTTCGGCACTCGGTCATCGGTGATTTGGATCACGGCGAGTACGACTCCGTCATCCACGTTCATTGGAACGCTTCCGCTCGCGATCTACAAGGGTATGTAGATGCACTCCTTTCCCCTCATTGCTAGTAGACTCCATAGATGCATCTTGGTGAGCGTAGGAAAATTTTAAATTATGCTACGATTCCCAACAGATAGCTAATCCTGTCGAAGACTACGCTTCTGGCCTCCTCCATCTTGTAGCATGTAGAAGAGAGTAGATGGTAAGTTCACCAAGTAGCATCGCATAGCATAATCCTACCCGGCGATCCCCTCCTCGTCGCCCTGTTAGAGAGCGATCACCGGGTTATATCTGGCACTTGGAAGGGTGTGTTTTATTAAGTATCCAGTTCTAGTTGTCATAAGGTCAAGGTACAACTCCGGGTTGTCCTTTTACCGAGGGACACGGCTATTCGAATAGATAAACTTCCCTGCAGGGATGCACCACATAACCCAACACGCTCGATCCCCTTTGGCCGGACACACTTTCCTGGGTCATGCCCGGCCTCGGAAGATCAACACGTCGCAGCCCTACCTAGGCACAACAGAGAGGTCAGCACGCTGGTCTAAATCCTATGGAGCAGGGGTCTGGGCCCATCGCCCATTGCACACCTACACGTTGCGTACGCGGCCAGAAGCAGAACTAGCCCCCTTAATACAAGAGCAGGCTTACGTTCCAATCCGGCGCGCGCCGCTCAGTCGCTGACGTCACGAAGGCTTCGGCTGGTACCACGACGTCGAGTGCCCATAACTTTCCTACATAGTTGGTTAGTGCGTATAGACCAAATGGCCAGACTCAGATCAAATACCAAGAACTCGTTAAGCGTGTTATTATTAAGTATCCGCGGACGCCGACCAGGGCCAGGCCCACCTCTCTCCTAGGTGGTCTCAACCCGCCCTGTCGCTCCGCCACAAAGTAACAGTCGGGGGCCGTCAGGAACCCAGGCCCACCTCTACCGGGATGGAGCCACCTATCCTTTCAGCCCCCTCATCAGAATCACTTGCGGGTACTCAACGAGCTGACCCGACTTTAGTCACCACATGTGTCATGTATATAAAGTATATAGTATATACCTGTGATCCCTCCCGAAGTGATCACGGCCCAGTAGTATAGCATGATAGACGGACAAGAGTGTAGGGCCACTGATGGAACACTAGCATCCTATACTAAGCAGTAGGATAGCAGGTAAGGTTAACAACTGTAGCAACAATGACAGGCTATGCAGCAGAATAGGATTAACTGAAAGCAGTAGCATGCTACACTACTCTAATGCAAGCAGTATAGAGAAGAATAGGCGATATCTGGTGATCAAGGGGGGGGGTTTGCCTGGAAGCTCAGCCGAGAAAAGAGGGATCGTCGGTGACGTAGTCGTACTCAATCGCATCAACGCCGGTCTCGGGGTCTACCGGAGAAGAAGAGGGGGAAAGAAACAGTAAATACGGAGAAAACAAAGCATCACAAAATATAACAAGGCAATACGCGGTGCCAGGGGTGATCTAACGCAAGGATAGGTGGTACCGGCGAAGGGGAAAAACATCTGGGAAAGTATTCCCGGTGTTTCGCGTTTTCGAACAGACGAATCGGAGGGAGAAAGTTGCGTGTTCGCTATGCTAGGGATGTGTGGCAGATGAACGGACTGCGTATTCGGATTCGTCTCGTCGTTCTGAGCAACTTTCATGTACAAAGTTTTCCATCCGAGCTATAGTTTATTTTATATTAATTTTAAAAGGTTTAATAAATCATTTTCTAAATTGTTTTAATTCGAAAATTAAATGTTAAATGCTAGGGGTACACAGAGGTGTATCCACAGAAGGGCTTGTGTGGCGGACCAGTAGGCCCAGTTGACTTAGTCAACTGCCCAGTCAGCAGAGACTGACTGGTGGGACCAGTCAAAGTCAACAGTCTAGTCAGCATTGACCGTTGACTGGTCAAATTGACCAGTGGGTCCCTACTGTCATAGACTGTTTATCTAATCAGATAATTAAGGTTAATTAGATTAATTAACGGGATTAATTAAATTAATTAATTATCTTAATTAATTAATTATTGTTTTTATTATTCTTCTTATTCTTTTTTCTATTTTTGTTCTGGGGCTAGGCCCACTTGTCATTGGCTCACAGGGGCCTAACGGGTGCATGGGTGGCGGTTAACGGGGCGGGCGCCCGAAAGAGGGGGCAAACCGGGCCGCGGCAGGGGGCACGGGCGCCAGAGTGCGCCGGCGGCCACGGCGGGGCTCGCCGGCCGGCTGTTTCTGGCGAAGGAAGCCGACGCGGAGGGGCGCGGCTGCGGGCGAGCAGGCGGCGGCGCGCAAGGTGCGCACGGGGCAGCAGCAGGGCTGCATGGTCGGAGGTAGAGCGGCGGCAGCAGAGGGGTCGCCGGAGGCAGCAGTAGGCGCGCTGCGGGGAGGAGGCCGTGGTCGTGTAGCGCAGGCGACGAGCGAGGAAGGCCGGGGTGGGGCGCGACGGTCGGTCGGAGCGGGGTTCGCGAGCGGGATAGAGGGAGTGGACGGGGAGGCCGATGCGCGGACGCGTCCGGCAGCAGCAGGACGAACGCGACGCGCGGGGAGGCACGGGCGAGCGCGCGGGACGGTGGTTGCAACAGCGGGAGGGAGAACGCGTGTGCGGGCGCGAGAAAGAGGAGAAGGAGGGGGCCTCACGAGGTAGTTGTAGGGCAATGGCAGCGGGGCTTGGGGAGGAGGACGGAGACGCGCGGCGGCGAGGCAGGAGGGCGACGGTGGTGGTGCTCCGGTGAGGGGCGTCGAGGAGGGCGACGTGCGTCGAGGCGATGGGGTCAGAAGCTGTTCCTGGCTCGGGGCGGTTCGGCGGGGAGGAGGGTTGAGGATGTGGTCGTCGGCGACGGCGGGGCCGAACTGGGCGGCATCGGGGTTCGGCGACGGAGGTCGGCGGTGGGCGGCGGGGCCGTGCCCGATCTGGATCTGGGGCGCCAAGGGAGGAGACGAGGGAGGAAAGGGGAATCGTGGGGGGAGTGGGGGTTACGGGTTAGGGTTTCCCCTGGAGTGGGGATATGGACGAGGGGAGTGGGGCGCCGGCTGGGCTGGCCTGGCTAGCCCAGTGGCCAGCTGGGCCGAGGCCGAGCGAGGAGGTGCTCTTGTTTTTGTTTTGTTGTTCTTGCTTTCTTTTCTTTTTACTCATTCTTTCTGTTTTGTTTTAGTTACACTTTATTTTCAGTTTAGTAAAATATGACAATAGCTCCAAAAATAGTGTTTCCAAATAACCCACTAACCTAAAAGTTTTTACCTCAAAATAAAATACTTTATCATTTTATAAAATATCAAAGGCACATATTCAATCGTTTCAACTACCATTTTAATCATTTTAGAGTATTAAAACATTTTATAAAAGGGGGGTTTCTTCACCACAATTAACTTTGCATTACTTGGCACAACCCTGACATTTTAGTTTTAAGTTTGAAAACTTTTGTTGTTTGCCTTTAATTCAATTTTGAATTTGAATCGGTTTTTTGAACTAACCCGAGATTAACTACAGTGACAAAGGTGACGTGGCATCATTAGCAGGGAATTACTATAGTCTAATTATCCGGGCGTCACACTTATCCTGTAGCTTTTTATTCCAGGAGGAAGACCTGGCCTGAAAACACAGATGATAATGAGAAATGGTATACTTCATAAGGAAATGTTAAGTAAAATAAGGAGAATCTTGAAATACTTACGCGAGGAGCTGGATTGAGAGTGCAAAATGGGTTTAGGCCCGACTTGCTGCAGTTTTCAAGGCTCCCCCCGAGTAATGATTTGGTCATCTCGTTGATCTCTTGGTCTTCAAGACATGTTGGGTTATACCTCTGAGGGTCCTTTATGTCACATGTATATTCACACATTAAGCCGGTGCGGCGGCTCAAGGGCATGATCCTCCAAGCAACCCAGCATCGGACCAGGTCAACTCCAGTTAAACTGTTGGCTAACAAAGCTCTTATCTTTGAAAAAGTTGGTGCATATTTGGCTCGCTCTGTGGCGTTGATCCGGTCAGGGAGAGGATGTCTCCGGCTGAGCCGGCAGGTGCGATAACCCGACAAAGGATTTTCACCCGCCGGAGAAGAATCTTGACAATAGAACCAATTTTGATTCCAGTCTTTGGGATGACTGGGCAGTGCAGCGGCAAGAAAGACGGCGTCTCTTCGTCTTTGGATCAAAATTCCACCAAGTTCGAGACAGGGCCCGTCTGTCATCTTGGTCTGGTGGTTCAAATAGTAATATTCTCTAAACAAGTCAAAACTAGGCTCTTCTTGAAGGTACACCTCGCTGAAGACTTGAAAGTTACAAATGTTGGACACCGAATTGGGGCTGAGGTCTTGAGGGTGTAGCTGATAAAAGTGCAGAACATCTCGGAAGAACTTTGAGCGGGTGGTGAGAAATCGCGGAGGAGGTGGTCTGCGAAAACTACAACTTCGCCCTCGTTGGGGAGAGGCTTAGTTTCGGTCCCTGGAACTCTCCAGTGGATGATGTTCTTCGTTGGCAAGACACCCATGGCAACATACTCATTCAAAGATTATTCAGTGACAGTGGAAGTGACCCAGTCCCAGGAGGTGGTGGTCTTAGTCATTTTTGCCAAAGCTAAAACCTGAGAGTGAAGAATTGGAGAATTGACATTATGATGGTAAACCGCCCAATAAGTTAAACAAACGAGTCTACCGCTCAAAATCAGTTACGCATACAAGACTGGTTATTACGAACAATGGAGTTTAATGAGCATGGTTAACCCGGCGAAGTATCAACAGGTTATGTGGTCATGATTACTGATCGCGGAAGATACTGGAGGATTAAACATTTATGAGTAAGCGGGCTGGCCTTTGGCGGGTTACACAATGTGTCGCTTTAAGCCGCCTATGTGTTAGTGATAAACACAGTCTCTACGGATCTGGATTTAGGCAGGATCTCACTAAGTGTTGAACAAACAAGTTTCATGGGTCCTGCTTATAATTTTGGATCTATGACGATTCGGAAAATAGGAAAAAATTGCTAAACATAAAACATGGAGGACGAACTACTGTATTGAGGAGTGAATCTCAGAAAGAAGGAATGGATCTATGATTGGTAGTACATATGAAAGCAGTTGAAGCATGATTTCGGTACTGCGCCTGGATTCAACTAACACGATAAGACAGATGAACTACGGGTGAGCGCGACGAACGCCGATGAACACCGACGAACTAAGAAACCCTAATGTAGATTGGGAACAGAGGGGATGTGTACCTGGTGATGCCAATAGACAACAAAGAGGCGCCGCAGTTTTCAGGTCGAGATCAGGTTGATGCAGCAGCCAAGATGAAGTGGTCGACTAGGGCGGCGGAGCTCCGGCGGCGTCAGTCGTTGCAAGGAAGAAGAAGAGGGGCACACAGGGGTAAAAGTGAAAAAACGAACCCCCTCGTGCCTATTTATAAGGGAAAAGTGAAACAGTGAACGACAATCGCGGGAATTGAGGGGACATCATCATTATATTGACAGCGGGAGCGCCTCGATTCTTGGAATGGTTGATTAATGTGAAGATCCGTTATGATGTCATGGGATTTTTTCTGAAATTAAGGACATGACGTCACCTCTCCTTATGGCGGGTTAGGAAGGTTTGTTAATTTACATATTGGAAAAATTTAAGTATGAAGATTGACATGAACAGGTTCAAATTAATCGGGGGCCTAATGTTGGGGATATACCCCATGGTGTGACCCGCCCAGGAGGGGCCGGGTTACATAGTCGGCGGCTTAACATGAAGAATATTTAAGGAGGCCCAAGAAGAAGTATGAAGACAGCGGCTCACAAAGGCAGGCCTAGTGGGGGCCCAAGACCCGAATGCGTGAACCTCCATATGGTGGCTTGCCTGCTAAGACAAGGTGATTTAGAAACTAGGCCGGTAACGTTGTGTGATCCGACTCGGACTCTTGTAAGCCGCCGGACTTCGACCTCTGTATATAAAGGCGAGACCCGGCGGCGGATTAGGCCAAGAAACAATCAATTGAGAATTAGGTTAAGCGTATTCGCTCCCTTGTAATTGAAACCCAAGCAATACAACTAGAAGCAGGACGTAGGCTTTTACCTCGTTGTGAGGGGCCGAACCTGGGTAAACTCTTTGTGTCTTTTGTCCCGTTCAACCCCTTCAAGCTAACCTACGTTGCGATGGCTCCACACCTAAGTCTTTTCACAAGGTCATCTGCTATGACAAAACCACGACAGAATGCATCACATCTCTACTGATTCATGGTCTGCGAGGGTTTCGGTGAAAGGATGGTGGAATGGTAACCTTCAGATTCGTCTTGGCTCCCCCAAAGCCCTAGCCTCCTTGATGATGCTCATCTCCTGGGATGTTTGATCCGAAAGAAATGCCAGAGTCTTCCGCAATGCTAGAGTCATCATTAACAAGATCAAACAAGAGGTGTCACTTTGGGCTTTGAAGGGTGCCAAGCATTTGGGTGTTGTAATGCCGTGAGAGTAGTCGTTTGTTTGCCGCTTGCGGCTTTTGACTAAAATCTTCCTCTTAATAAATGAAATGGCGGGTCTTTTGCCTTGTTTAAGAAAATAAAAACAATCGAGGGATTGATCTCAACGTAATCTGTCTATCCACTAGCTCGGCCCTGGTGTATATAGGATATGAGGGCCCTATTGGGCCTCCATCCTAACGAAGCAACCTTGTTAAAATTCGTGAGTTTTTAGAAGCAACAAACAGAAACTGAACTACGTTAGTAGAAGAGATGCATAAGTCGAGCTGGTCCAGTTAATATAGCAATGTATACCTGCCTGATTATTTCGGATTTATCTCCGCAGAAATGCTATTTTCTGGCTAACACAACGGTGCCAAGAAAGGAATTTCATAACTGTCTAGACGGCATGACACTGAGCCGCGCCAGGGACACCAAGACAGCACATCGCGAGGTCGGCTCCAACGTCCAGTTCAGCCAAAGCTTGTTGCAACCTGGAATGTGGAGGCAGCGATCGGATATGCGCGTACAGCAAAGTCCGTGCGCGTGGCGAGCACGTAAGAGTCGCACTCCCCAGTCCCCACGATCACAGATCCCCATCCAGTCGCCCACCGTCCTCGGCGGAGACGCGCTGCGTTCTGCAAGGTGCGAACCTGTCCACTTTTCTCCCTTGGCCACCGGCGTCATGGTCAGTGGATTCTCCGATGTGCGAGTTAAGTACACCGATAGCTTCTGATCACAAAACTGGATCAAGTAATCCGGAAAATACGACATAGTAAAGCACTAAAGTGTGTACGATAGCTACACGTAGAAGAATGTGCGGGGAAATGAATCTTTCAGTGGAGCACCGAGAAAACTGAGAAGTCAAAGGCAGATAGTACAACAATGGCGACAGGTGCTTCGTGAAGCTAGAGATAGATACGGAAATGTAACCACATGGTAGCAAGCCGGTACGCGTTTTTTCTCTTCCTGGCAGGCGGAGCAGACGAGAGCATGTACGCAACCGTCCAACTTGCGTAGGCATACGGGTATAGTACGACATAGTATGGCCTCGCCGGGCAGTCAAAATGGAAAATGGATGCATTAAAACACCCACCGCCAACCTTCCTGCCGCACCTTCCTTTGCGGCTCTTCTCTCTTTCTGGATCTCTTCCGTCCCCGATCCATCATCGATCAATTAATTTAAGAATCCCAAAATGATCTTCCGTCCTCGCGAGTCAACCACTGCAACTGTCCGTGTCTCCTACTCCGAGCTGGAGCCCCGAGTGGACAAGTAAACAATTAACACGGCGTTGACTGCTCATGACCCGATCAGTGGCCTACAGTCGGGCCACGTCGGCAAAGTTCGCCCAGCTACTAGCTCTAGCCTGCCTAATTGCGCGTCTCGTCAAATTAGGAGCCCTGTAATCTCTACTACCTAAAAGAAACGTAAAGTTCCCTCTCCCTATTACGTTTCGTCCAACCTCCTCGTCAAGACCTCCCGCGTATGTTTCTCACCGTCACACTGATTTTCTTAGATACAGTATATCTCCTCACCCATCTGGTTTTTTATTTAAACCGGTTTTCCATCTTTGGTAATTGGTAACACAATCATGGTAACGCAATCACGTTCAAAACGAAGAAAGGAATCTATCAAAAAGGAAGGAATCAATCCAGTTAGTATTTGGTAATAGACTATAAATTTAAGGAAAGAAATCATACGATCGTAATCAATATCAAATCAATACAGAAGAAGCTATTTTTGGTAATCACGTGCACTACTCCTTCTTTCGTCCAGCCCTTCCCTCCTCGGTGGCTCCATGCACGGAATTCCCCACCGATTGACGCACGTCTCCATCCCTCCGAAGCACATCCCCTCGCTGGTCATCGGCGCCTCCATCCCCAGCACTCCCAGCCGATGATGTAGGTCGTCATCACCATCCCTTCGAAGAACAGTGTCACCATGGTCGCCGCCGCCTCCATCTCCCGCACGCTCGACCATTGCTGCAGGTCGAGGAGTCCGGGGGCGATCTGCAGCCGGAGTTTCATTTGTTCGTTTCCAATCTTTTTTAAGAAAGCAGAGTGCATATATTTGTTTGTTTTTACTATGTGTAGGGCTTTGAGATGAATGCGAGACCCTTTCAGAAGGTGAGCGGCAGAGATATCAGCTTTTTTGTGCCCTGATGATCACCATGAACGCTATTACACTGTTGTTGATCCTTAATTGTGTGTTTTTAAGTATGAGTGATTCATTTTGTGCGTATGCAATGCAAGAGATAGACACAGCGAGACACACACGCCATGCAAATCTCCTGCAGTTCTGACCGGACCTAGGCATATCCATCAACGACATCGACAATGAGCAGTACTCTATCCAGCTAAAAAGACCTTTCTCTCAGGTTCAATCATTCCACTTTCTTATGTGACTCTGAATGCTAGCTTGTTTCTTGCTATCCCGCAATGCATTCAAGTGTTTCGTTAATTGTTAATACGCCAAGACTTAAAATCTATAGAAGAGTTTTCCTCCAGAATTTCTTTATCAAATATTAAAATCGCAAATCACTTACCAATGCAAGTGCTTTATGGATAGATGAATAATTGCAAAAATATGACACTGTTGACCAAAAGAATGCAGGGCTGCACCTTCTTATTAGACTTTCACCATCACATGCAGTTCCTACTTAACAGTAATTATTGTGATGCCATCACTTCTTCTCTAATTAGACTATGGCACTAATCCTCCCGTTTACAAATAGGAGAGTAAAATTTCCACAGAACTTCGGCGATGTGTTTCTTGCAAAAAAGGAGAGTAAAGTTTGCTTACTCAACTGTTCTCGACTTCTAGCTCAGCCGACCGCCAATACAAAATCAATGATTGCGTTGGAGCATGAAAATTATATGACATATTGGATAATTTTAAAAAAAATTGCAGCAACACACGTATTATTGTGGATGATGGACAAAAAGAAGAGTGAATTTGTCTTTTCGGTAAAAAAGAATCGACTACGTTGTTTAAAATAATACTTACCATCGGATGTGAATGATGTTTCACATAATTGATGTTTCCCTGTTGCAACGCACGGGCATGTAGCTAGTGGGGTTAAAGCCAGCGAAAGGAGAAGGCGAAAGACGATTTTCTGCATGTTTGCATGTGATTGCCAACTGGGCAACTAGTGCTCCGCTTTGTTGGGTGCTCGCCACGCACGGCAGGCAGCTCGTGGAGATCCATCTCAGAATTCTTTACTCCTGGTCGCCCCGACCCCGATCCCTCTTTGCAGCGGAAAATCCTTGTGAAACCAGCTCTTGTTTACACGGCACGCTTGGATGGAGTACTACGTATTTTCTTTGCATCAGTGCTCGGTTTGTTCAATCAAGCATACGAGACGTCTCTCTCCTAGAAATGATCCTGGATGGGTCAAATCGAGCTGAGGCTTCTTACTGCTTTAGTCTAGCGCCAACGTGGACATGTTTCATTAGGCTTATCCTCTATGATGGGCACTTATGTTGCTTTCATGCTACGGATGGGTGTGTGCAATCACTAATGTATTCCGGGCAACGACAATCTTGAATCATTAGCATGATGGAACCTGTTCCCTGAATGAACGATAATAAGCCATGAGCAAATGCACATGCGTTCATGCAAGTTCTACTAGTAGTACTATACTATGGATAAATTATAACCAAGTTCGTCTTCTGGGAAACTGATACCCCGATTAGATTAGAATAGGTTTTGCCATTTGGAATACTTTGATAAAACCATGTGCCGATTCTGAGAAGATTTGGCAGAGAAGCATGGGAGTATTGCTATGGATATGCATGCTTGTTGCATGAAGTTGGAAGATTATCAGCCCACAACTCCTTTCCTTTCACATCTCTTGTGACCAATTGCAATGATTTGCGCATACGTTCGACCATATAATTTTCAGTGAACGATTTTCATTTGCTTCTGTCAAAACTTCTCTACCAATGTACTGTACATATTATTTTTCCTCTTCTCTCGACCAATCAATTCTTCTGTTTCTCTATCAAAACTTACAATAAAAAACAAAATAAACATGAAAGAAAAAAAAAAGGAATTATCCCCTGTTCCGAGCTTGCAAGCCATTCGTTTAGCTTGGCTAGAACGGCATGATGTGGGCGGTCTTGGAATCGTATCCGGCGAGGCAGCTCTTGGCGTTCACCTTGTAAATCTTGAGCAGCTCCAGCGCCATCTGCCTCGCCGCCGCCGAGCACCCGCTCTGGAGCAGCAGAATCAGCCTCGTCAGCCCGCCCTCGGACGCCGCTGCGGCCTCCGCGGCCCTGCGGTCCTTGTACTTGTGGCACACCGCCCAGAGCACGGCCACCGCAGCCTCGGCGCCGTCGCGGCCGGACTTCATCATCTTGTCAAGCACGGCAGGAACGGTCAGCTCCGCGTCCTTGCACAGCGCCGCCCGGCCCTCGGCGCAGCCCACGGCGGACTCGAGGATCCGGAGGGCTTTTGCTGACGAGCTAGGCTCCGTCGTGGCGTGGAGCGCGCGCGCCGCGGCCGGGACAGCGCCCAGGCGCACCATGTCGGCGCGCGCCGCGCGCCGCGACCCTGCGATGGCCGCAAGGCAGCTGAGGCCGGTGTCCATGGCCTTCTTGTCAAGGCCGCCCTTCTCGTCGACGGGCCCGACGAGCCGTACCAGCTCCGCCACCAGCTCGGACGATTCGGCCATAGCCACCTTTGCCTCGGCGCCGGCATTGGCGAGCAAGAACTCCGCGAGCCTCGCCGCGTCAATTCTGGCCTCCAAGCCGCTCCCGCCCCGCAGGACGCGGGCCAGCGACGCCGCCGAGGCTGCCGCGTCCACGGCGAGGCCGGCGGCAACCCGCCTCTTGTTCGCGTCCTCGATGCCATCCAGCGCCACGATCGCGGCGAGAACCCGCACGGCCGCCTCCGCACCCGCGACGCTTATTTGCTCACCCTTCCGTCTAAGCACGGACGCGACGGTCTCCGCGGCGGAGCCGGCGCCGACTAGCGCGTTCTTCTCGAACTCGTCGAGGTCGTCGTCGGAGAGATAGGCCGCCAGCTCGCGGAGCGCGGCGGAGGGGTCGGCGCCGGAGGAGGCGACCTGGCGGACGAGCGCCGCGGGGGAGGGGCCGGCGAAGAACGCCGCGGATCCGGCGATGGGCGAGCAGGAGGCGGCGGAGGCGGACCAGTGGGAGATGAGGCTGCGGAGGGTGAGGTTGGGCGTGAGGTCCGTGGACGGGAGCGGTAGCATGGTGGCCGGGCAGGTGGTGTTGCCGGAGTCGAGCCACCGCTGTATGGAGGCGCGGTCGTAGGTGACGCCGGTGCAGAGGCTGACCGGCGAGCGCATGACGTCGAGCGAGATCGGGCAGCGGAAGAAGCTGGGGATCTTGACCTCCAGCCCCTGGTGCTGGGGCGGGAGCCTCATGCCGGTGGTGGTCTTCTCCTTCCTGACCATGGCTAGCTGCTCTGCTCCGTTCTTGCGGGGAGGTAGAAGCGGCAGCAAGGGGGAGAGGGGGCTGCGGGGAGGTGGGGTTGTGGTATATGAACGAGCCGAAGTAGTGGTGGACTGGTGTTTGCGCCGAGCGCCCTGGTCTTTCGTGTTCGTGCAAAACGCTCCCTGCCCGTCTCGGGTTTTTCCGAGGGAACTTCCCGTCTTCAACCTTTTATGGAAAATATTCAAGCTACCGCTGGCGTACATAGTGCGCGCCCTCCTTGGTTCCTATCGTATCGGACCACGGATCGTGAGGAATCCGCGTGTCCCCACATATTGCAAAAGCTTGCAATAATTAGAGATTATTGCCATATATCAGAAAATAGTATGGTATTTTTACAGGATTAATTACTTTCTTTCTTTTTTGTGAAGGATTAATTACTTTCTCAAATCAGAGGATGTATTGTTTTTTCCTAAAAAAATTTTTGAGAATCCTTTTTTTTTTCTAAAATCTGGGTTCAAAGAATCGTCGTCAAATCCTATACTACTTGTATTTGGGCCGTGAAAAATGTACCAGCCATGTTTCTATTTTTTAGGAAAAAAGTTGCCATTTTATTCAATGTTTAAAGCCCCTTCAGGGACAATCTCCGAACTAGCACACTCGAGAGATACATGGAGCCAAGTTTTACATAAAGATTTCAGGCAATCCTCCTTAGCTAGGACGTGTGCGACATTACTTGCAGAACGTCACACCCAAGCAAGCCTAAACCCCGTAAATGATCAAAGTAACACTTTTTCCTCCTCCACCAGTTACCCTTGGCCGAGAAGTCCTTCACTTCATTCATGAGCTTCCTTGCCACCACTTGTGAATCCATTTCGAGAATGGTCCTTTGAACATTTAGTTCCTTCGCCAGCGAAAGGGCCCTCCGGCATGCTATCAGCTCCGGCGCCTCTGCGTCTCGAGTAGAAGGGAAAAAAACAGCAGCATCCAGCCAAGAACTCGCCATGGTTGTCCGTGAGAACAACTCCTCCCCTCGTATCGTTCACCTTTGGTAGAGCATCGTCTGCGTTTGCTTTGACCCACCCCTTCTCCGGCTTCTTCTAGCTTTCGTGTTATGTCGTCTCCCCGTGACGAGCTGCCACCTCGTTCTCCCCACTAAGAACTAGAACTCGATCACAGATAATTCTAGGATCCTCAATCCGGTTTGATTCCCGCGCCGCATTGCGATCTATCCAAAGCACATAACAACCATGTTTCTAAAGTTTCATATTAACATAACGATGAATATAATCATATAACATGATAAGTATTGAACTGCATTTCCCTAAAAATGTATTACCGAACTACATTCTCGATTTCTCACAGAGCTCCCCACCATTTTTCTCTAAATAGTTGTTCGCAAAAATTGCAATCCTATCATGTTATATGTCGCAAAAATTGCAATCCTATCACACAGCTTCACGATTATCTCCTCGTCACTAATAACACATATGTCCAAATGTCGGTGAAACAATTTCTATCTCCTCCTCGAGACGTTTTAGAATGTGTCTATCATGAAGCTCTTAAGCCAACTGAAAGGCATATGAGACATGCCGGATTTGCTTTATCAGCGGCGGATAGGGTTTTTCCGCTGGTTTTGGGGCGCTTCCAGCATAGTAGAGAGGATGTGGCACCATGACCGCTAGTTGTTTTCTTGGCACGTCTACGTTTAGTACCGCGGGTAAGCGGTCGTATCAGTTTTCATTTTACAAGGCAGGGCTCCGGCTGGTTGGTTGGGAAAAAAACTCATGCAAGGTTCACCCTACAAAGTTGGCATGTGATTTCAGCTTTTGTGTGGTGCTTATTTGCAATCTTGGGTTGCATCAGGGAGTGTGTGGAACACAGGGAAAAGGAGGCATTCAAAGGCGGAGTGGGATGAGTCAAAGGAAGAAATGAGAGGTGACGTGCAGCGCGGGGTGGTGGGTCGCTTTCCCCGGCTGCTTTCTCCTTTCTTTCTTTTTTTCTTTCTTTTCTGCCTCTCGCTCTCTGGTTCCGATGGGAAAATGGAAGCGCCTCTGTCTCGGAATCATTCTGGACTAAGCTGCCGGATTTTGTTCCCCGCCTAGTCAATGGTCAAAGACGTCGCGATCTCCGCAGTCGGGACGAACCGAAATCCACACTGGCGGTGGTGTCGACCGCGCGGCTTCTTTGCCTCCTTTCGCGACCACCTCTCGGCCCTGTCGCTGCCGGCGTGTCGACCGACGCGTGCCAAGTGCCGACGTCTTGTTGTATTCTTACGGATTGCCGCGGAAGGTTTGTACTCCCTCCGTCTAGATGAATAAGTCATTTTAAGTTGTGCACCGTGACCAAAGAGGAGAGGAAAACGAGAGAACTTAATGTTTATTTGCTAATTAATAGCATTGCATGCAATGAACTAACCACTGCAGGTTGTGTTTGGTAGTCTCAAGTTATTAAAAGCATGCACATCCCACATCTTTTATTGGTTGATATGTTAAGAAACAAGAAACGATGTAGAAATTAATGCACCGCGCCTTACTGTTTTGGGATTATTTGGTTTTCGTAAGATGACTTATACACCTAGACAGAAGGAGTAAATAAATTCGATGATATTGCAACACCGGCAAGACTCGAGTGAAAGCTAAGCTACTACCCTGCGAAAAATAAAAAAGCTAAGCTACTGCGGGTGAATGTTTATGCTTAGAAAGAAACCTCGTCTAGATGTGTGTTTTTTGTTCTTTTATTTTTTGCGGAAACCTCGTCTAGTAGATGTTTTTTTAGGAAACCTTGTCTAGATGTTTCTTTTTTTTGCGGGAAAGCTCGTCTAGATGTTAGAAAGACAAAAACAAAAAATAGAAACAAACCTCGTCTAGATGTTAGAAAATAATACACGTCTCGATTGTTCGGCAGTGGTTGATTTGATTTATTCAATTAGATTCCAAATTCGTTCGCACTACTCCCTCTACAACTTCATGCAAGACGCGTCTGCGTTAAGTTACAGAGGTTGTATAATTTATTTTTTAGTTATAAGGTACTACAATTTTATATTTAGGATTGGACGTCGCATGAAAAAGGAAGCTATTCATCCGCAGTGTTTTGAATTTTAATTACGTGTTCACCCTTAAATATTTTTGGTCCCTCGTTTCATAGCTTGATGCATATTTGGTCCATCGATAAGCCAAACTTTTGCTCTTCCCAAAGAGCGGCCTTGATCATTGCGTAGCATTTTTTAGCACCCGAAAAAGAGCACTGTCTTTTTATTAAGATGAAAGAAATATGTACATGTTGGCATGCTCTGAAACAGGTACAAGTTGAAGATCCACCAATACACACCCCCAACACTGGATGTGAACTACTACTTGTTTGATATATCTTGGTAGGAATGCCAAGTCCCTCTGCCCGTTTTCCTAGAAGGTGAGATAAGCCACCTCAATGTACATCATACATCTGCAGTAGAAGATGCAGCGGTTTCGCTCTATCCACACAACATCATGTAGATTAGGTGCCTGCTGAGCCGCCTCCTTTGATCGTCATCTACCATGGGGGAGGTGTACGCCATTCACAATGGAATATGGCCGTCCACCGAGGAGAGCTCCAGCAGATGGACCACCGAAGTTTATGGCACTCCAAACAGGGGTTGGAGGTCGTCTCTGCGGTTGAAAGGATGAGTTGGCAGACGGGGTCGTGGGGTCAACCTCTCACCGCCAGGCGGTCGACCGTGAGGATCCTATTATGGAGGACGAGCCAATGGACAAGTCTGCACTTTGGTTCTGCGTGTGTCAGTGAAATATTTTGGGTTGAGAATTTCGGGTGTGAGCCAATTAATTTTGCCATGTAGGCAGAGCTAGCCGAATAGTCCCCGCTGTCTTGACAGTTCCAGGAGATGGAGCCTGACCTTTGTGAGTGAAGAGCCACGGAGGAGATGATGGTTGCCAGATTGATGGGCTCACATTCTCGCTCGGGGTATGCTTAATCTACCCACCAAACTAATTCGGTTGTCATTAAGAATCTCGTCGTGCATCATCCTGTTTTTCCTAGAAACAATGGCAAAAAGCTTAGGGCAACGCAGGTGCAAGGTTCCGTAGCGATTTTGCATTATACACTTTAAAAGGATATTTGCTATTGTGTTTTCCCTTCTAGATCGCATGCCTCTTAGAGAGACAAAATATTGAAGGGAACTGGCCCAAGAAGGTATTGATGCTTCTCCATTACTGAAAATAATGTTATAACACATATGGCAAGCTCGCCGAAAAATAACAAGCAACTTATAGTGTGTTTGCATATTTTCATGAAGCAACAAATTTAAGAGTTGTTTCTTTGGACCGAACAACGCAGTGAAGTCTCTCACAATAATTACCCATTAACCAAATGTTTGGTTTATCCTAAACTGTCAATCCACGAGGAAAAAAGAGAGACAAGGTTCTGTTTCCACCTAAGGTTTGAAAAGGTGTCATCCATATCAAAGGCTGATTTTTCACACCCTGAAAGAGAGATGAGTTCCTTTGAAGACTTTTGCCGCTGCTCTGCTTCTAGTCTAGGCTAAATCTCGCAAACTTTATCTCGTGTGGAAACTCTCAAAACGTTGAATAAAAAAAAGCTCAAAACTTCTAACGATTAATCACTGCGTGAAAACTGTCCCCGCATTGCAGCCTGTTGTATGCTACAAGTTTTGTTCTCCAGTTAGGCTATACTTTATTTTATTTTATTTTTTGAAAGGGTGTTAGGCTATAATTTATAATCGGTGCATGGCTATTTTTTATTAATCAAAGGGGTATATTATGTGTGTGTTGCGGTCAAAGATCTGTTTGTTCAATATTATTATGTACATGCGCATGCTAACCTATAGTTGCTTCACACATAATTTACCTAGATTTTCAAATCAACACAATAATACCAAAGACTAGCCACATTATTGTGTGCGAGTCAACATCTTCTACAGGTATCATATTCGGCGATTTATTGAAGTGTTGAAAGAGCAAACCATACACATATCAGACTAGTCCATAAGACTGACATACACGATCACTTTAACTTTGCCAAAAAAATACACACTTAAAGCAGTAATAGAGCTCAAAGCCCTGGCAAAGTGTACTTCACCTCCCTAGTTAACAGGATACAAATTATAGACCATATTCTTTTTTGTGCGAAAAGATTATACATAGAACATAGTACTGAAAGTATGTAGGAGTATTCAATTATGCATTGTCGAGCCGACAATGGGACTGCATGCGACATTGCTAATTATTGTCAACCTCCAAATTAGCTGGATGATAATAGGATCATTCATTAGGGTAGGAGCATACTGTATGCACCTTGCTTGCTTGTTTGACTGACCAAACAATGGTCCTCTGCGCTGCCGTGTAGCTCGGAATTGAGGACTCAACTCCCCTGATGTAGTTGAAGGTGCAATTGATCCCTGACCGCGAACTTAGAGAAGCTCATCTTACCCCATTAAACTTGTGGCTGAGTTCACTTTATAATTAACAACTCCAAGTTACATCTCTCAATTTATAAAACTGAATCAGTAGGAGGAGACGCCTATTCTGATTAGTGTTCGTAACAATGAACTGAGACCTTTGGATGACTCATAATAAGATGATAATTGAGCGAGTCTTCCAGCAGCGTGCCAATTTATTTTTATCTTGCACTTGGGTTGTGCTGGTTTGCTTTATATATAAAACGAGCTGGAAAAAGCCCATTTTCGGAGATTTATAAAACTGTCTACACATGAACCCTGGGTTTCTACTGTGATTTTGCCCCAGAGGGTGCCACACTAGCTATATCAGGTCAACATTCTCTCTCATGGTCAACATTCTCTCTCATTGTCATGTGCTTAGGTGCTCACAATCGGCCTCCCATCGCTACCTCAGTTGTGTTCCACACTGGCCTTTGTGCTGCCTCTTATGTCGCTCCTCCCGGATACCCGCTAGGATCATTCGAGCCTACGACACCTCGCCCGCTTGGCACCATTGCCCTCGTCGTGTTGAGTAGGATAGGAGAGGGTGCATGGGAACTTGTTGCGTCATGATACAAGCGGCCTCACCCCATCCTCAAAGTTCCCACTGTCGACGTTGTCCGTGACCTCTTGTAGTGTGTAGCCTAGGACTGAAACTGAGAGATGCAAACGACCTCCTCGAAGCACCCGTCAAGGAAGGGCCAAAATGTGGCAGGAGGAGATGGACGCGTCGGGGGAGTAGAATAGCTAGGGTGGACCCTATGGGACAACTCAAGCAAGTTGTCTGTAATGGTGTTGGTGGCAACCATGCCAACATCCTGTTGAGCTCGAGGCGTCGAGGGTGATGATGCACAATGGTGATGTGGGGTGAGGCAGATCATTTTGGAGTTACCACCGGAGAGACGTCAGAAGTGGCGGGAAGGCTAGCGATGACGACGACTATGGGTCTAGATGGAGGCAAAGGAAACAAGGAGATCTTCGGGAATAGTACTAGGCGGTCATTACAAGATAGGAGAGAGATGAGAGAGGGGAAGATGATAGGTGGGTTTGGGTTGAGCCGGATGTGGTGTCTCCGGGAATAAAATCAGGACAAGGTTGTCTTCTAAACAGTTTTGTTGGTGGAAAGGTCTAACTTAGATAAAATTGGAGTAAGGGGTTGTAAAGTGAGATCATTTGGCTCTTCTAAGGGCATCTTCAACGCGGACACTCAAACCACCATCACCTGTCAGGACCGCGCGGTTTGGACGTGCTGTGCTATCCAACGCGGGCCTGTATCGGTCCGCTCAGCAGTCGGACGCATTTTCTCTCGTAAACTAGAGATAAACTAGGGGTGCTTTGTGAGCATTCGGACAACAGTCAGGCCTGCGTATGACTAACCTCGCCCACCAAAACACCCCTCCCTCACCCGTGCCCGCTTGCCGCCTGAAATAGACGGTGTACACAGCCGGTGTCTTGCCCGGTCGCACGCCACCATCGTCCCCTTCCCCTCCTGCCGAAGCACATCCCAACGATGCTCACTCCGATGGGCGGCGCTACCAAACACGGGGAAGCGAGCCGCCCTTTGCGTTGAAGCATATACCTCCGAGGCTCACGACAGTCCGATGAGTGGACTGTCGGACATGGGGAAGATAATGGAGATCCGTCGCGGCCAACCGTGGACTAGTCTAGGGTATCCGTATCGTGGGAATGGATATCTGCCGACGACGGCTGTATACTAGTTTTACCATAGTCCGGTATAGTATTTAGTTTAAATATATGCGAAATGTAATGAATTTTGTCCGATTTATGTGAAAATCCGTCGTGTTTGCACAAATTTTGGCTGGTTAGTGCAAACAGTGGCTGTCTCCCGCATTCGTGTCCGCGGACTGGTCACTCCCTGTTCCGCGGACAGATGACAGAGTAAATTGGTTGGTCAGCGTTGGAGATGCCCTAAACTTGTGAGGATAGTTTAGCTCGTGCATGCTTGGTCCATTTATTTTGTAAAATGAAATATATTAACATAAAATGGTCGTGCGTGCATAATTTCGTTCTGTGACGGATTAATACAAGTTCATATATTTATTTTGTAATTTTGTAAAATAGTCCTAACTCGTTATGTAACGGATCAATACAAGTTCAGTGGCAATGGTCGTGCGTGCAATACACGGTGATTTGACGGTCATGGTCTTCATCGAATTAAAGAACAGAATGATGAACGGAAGTGATAATGGCAAGTTGACAACTTGGCCCTACCCGTAGTCAGGTACTCGTATCTTACAGCGTCTGCCTCAAGCCTTCCAACGTGCTCCTTGGGATCTCAGTAAGTAAGATCTCTAACTGAGCTGGAGTCTGAAGGACTAATTTGGTCCATACATTTGCATTGTTCTTTCTAGTCAAACTACACCAGCAGCACAGGTTTACAATAATAGGGCGAACATATTCTTGAGCGAGGCCGGCACAGACCAGCAGGTACATACATGGCTTTTATATAGTTCCCACTTGGACAAAGAATTCCATCTCCTTTTACAGACTTTTTATTTATCATTATCTGTATGCACGCAGTGTGAAACCCCAGCGAAGTTACTGTCATCCATGCAATTTTGGTTCTTCCTGCGCAACTGTGTTCCACACATGCAAGCGAAGCCGATCGCGACATCGTCTGAAGATCCATATCTTTTTTTTCATTTGCACCCTGCAATTTGTTTCTGAAGCAAAGACTTGTTTTTTGAGGCAAAGACTTGTCTCCCGTAATCAATAGAGAAATATTAGGGGAGCAAAAATGATAGTTTGCTGAAGGATAAAGGTCGGTTTACTTTGTGACAAATGGCTCAGTGCTACGAGGGAAACGATTTTGGTTATAGGGCCGGCAGCACAAAATATTCAGATAATCATCATTGCATCTAACGGAATGTTGGAGCTTTTCATCATGCGAAGATGCCCCTCGTCTCCTTAGTGGTGCCACAGACAGGCCTCCCCATCCGTTGTTGCTAATTATTCTCTTAATTAATGTTAAGCATCAATCCATCGTGCTCATGTTTCTTTTAGTAAAATCTTGAGCAGTTTGAATGATATGCATTTAGGAGGAGGAGGAGGATTGGATATGGTGGTAGTGCACTTTTGGTTGAGGAGCTGCACCCAACACTTTTGTCCAACCATTTTTTGTCTCCCAAGCGAACAGCCCAGCTATAGCACTAGGTCACACTGATCTGCTCTGATGCGCATTTTGACCGGAAAGCTCAAAAGGCTCCAACCCAACAGCAATCGCCACCACAAGTGCCTTTAGTTAGTAAAGTTCACGCCTATATCTTTATGGGCTTGACTAAAAGATCTGTATTTGCTAGCAGCACCTTTTTTTTTAACACGGTACATATGCAAGTGCTTATATACACGCGCATGCACTCATCTTCTATGAACACATACACACACACCCTACCCGCTGGCAGCACATTTGTAGTCTTCAGGAAACCACAGGTACCTATTTGCGATGTGTGCATAAATTCATTATTTTGCTAGCACGTTTCATTTCAATTCTTCTTAGTATGAAAAATACATGGACATTTAAAAAAAAACATGGTTTGACCATTTATACGTTCATGTGTAACTAATCAAATTTTCATCTATGTCCACATATACACACGCTTAAACTGTCACTTGACTCGAAAAGTCCCTTCTGAACACGAGCTCCTACGAGATTGGTATGAACAGTAAAATTCCGAAAAATAAAAATAAATTCTAAAATTCTATTTTTTTGGCAAACGTTGACCAATGTTTTCAGTGTTTGTAAAATTTCATCATGAAATAACACTCGTGGAAGTCATGGCAAAATCAAACGATGCTCCAAAAATGATCTGGAAACATTCATAAATGTTTTCTACAAAAATTCAGATATTTTGAATTTTACTGAGCTGAGATAGTCCGCGTCGGGATGTGAGCCCTTGGGTCTAAACCAGACCACGCTTAAACTATATATAGAAGTCAGGATGTATATTCATACTAAAAAATGATAGTGCAATGTCGTAGTAAAAAAACGTATACAGCAATGTACCACTATAAAAGTATGCTAGTATACCATTAGAAACATTATAACTACTCCAGTACCATTGCAACGACATGAAACACGTTCAAGTAAAAACACCTAAACTGCCATCAAGGTGGAGGCCGCCGAGGCGACGCGCAAACTCAAAATCGCCATATCTTAGCCTCCATAATTTGTTTTAGTTTTCTCATTCAAACACTTCAATTCCTTCCAAAATTAAAAGTTTAACACATCAAGCAACCATGGACATAGTCGGCGACACCCAAATCACATGTCGGCATTGTGTGCACGGTCCCCTACAGCAACATTTGTATCGTTCCTTCCTCCTTCGGCGTATGCATTGTGCTTTTCTTCAAGGTTCTTGGAATGTATGATGATATCACGTGCCTTCGCACAAAATTCTCGAGCCACTGGATCTATCGTGATGGGTGTTCATGCGGTCTTCTCTCACCCGACCCGCGTTGATTTGGAGCCTACGGGACTCCATCTCCACTTTAATTTGGAGCATCTTCTCCTCAATGTCTAGTTGATGCCGTTTGCTCTCTTGCATCGCTTCCCATCTCACCTTCTTCTTCCTCTCCATTTCTAGGCTTTCTTGCTTCCTCTTCTTGGTATACTCGTTTCTTTTCCTTCTTGTCCTCATCAACTCATCGTTCTTTCTTTCATTGCCTCCACCTCTCCTTTCCCCTTGAGCTTCTCCTTTTCTCTCTTCCTACTGTCGGGTCAACCCGTGCTAGCTGGTGGAATGGCACTTGTAGGCACATTTGCCCTTTCCTCTTGATCAACATCATCTCAGATGTCATACATCTCCGAAGAGGAATTGACGTCCTTCAAAGATTTGGACCGCTGTCCTCATTCCCCGTCTTCCACTTCTCATGCTCTTCCAACAAAAACCAACAATTTTGGAGGCAAAATGATCTTCCCTTCGACTTGGCCATATATTTGTACCTCTCTTAGGCCATCTCATCCTAGAACAAACAAAAGCACAAGTTCATGAGAATGCTCAAAGTAATGGGAATGTGGCAATAAAAAAACAACCCTATTCATTTATATTGAGCATATAACCACTAGAAGGAGCGTGCTTCGCTTGCTCCTTACACCTCGCCCAACGGTTGCACATCTTTTGAATCGCACCCCCTCGATTTTTGAGAGATTTGAAGCTAAGTTTTTTTTCTCTGCCTATGATGAAATATGAAACTTTCCTTGTTGTGCATATAATATTTCTCCGTCGACTGATCCTTCCCAGTAATCCCATCGAGGAAGATATATTTACATGCCCTGACAAGCGCACTCATTGGGCTTAAAGTTGCTTCCCCAAGTGGCCTCTTTGTTTGACGAGTTAGTGCCATATATTTGATCAAATTCCATATCATTAATGTACTAATGATCGAAATGCGACAGTGACGTCCCCTCGAGATCGGCATCTTTTGTCACAGAATCACTAATCATACTATCCATAAATCATTCGTCGCTGAGGGTCAATTCCCCAAAATTTAGAAAGTCATCGCTAAATCTTAAACATTACACATTTGCCAACAATTTTGCACAGTCACCTTGCATTCAATCCAACAAAAAGCACATGACTAGGAAGTGGCCCTTGTTTTGCCAGCCACATGGAGGAAGCGAGAAGGGGAAAAGGAACCATTGGCGTCCTTCCCTTTCTTCTTATTTGTTCCCTTCGCTAAAGAACGATGCGGCCTAGACAGGGGGTCCGTTGCCTCCACGGGAGGCAAAGGCACCTCCGCCCAAGACTCTTCGCCGACATTGTGACGCCCCCGATTTGACCGTACACTAATCATGCACGCAAATGTGTACGATCAAGATCAAGGACTCACGGGAAGACATCACAACACAACTCTACAACATAAATAAGTCATACAAGCATCATAATACAAGCTAGGGGCCTCGAGGGCTCGAATACAAGTGCTCGATCATAGACGAGTCAGCGGAAGCAACAATATCTGAGTACAGACATAAGTTAAACAAGTTTGTCTTAAGAAGGCTAGCACAAACTGGGATACAGATCGAAAGAGGCGCAGGCCTCCTGCTTGGGATCCTCCTAACTACTCCTGGTCATCGTCAGCGGGCTGCACGTAGTAGTAGGCACCTCCAGTGTCGTAGGAGTCGTCGTCGACGGTGGCGTCTGGCTCCTGGACTCCAGCATCTGGGTGCGACAACCAGGTAGAAAGGAAAGGGGGAAAAGAGGGAGAGAAGCAACCGTGAGTACTCATCCAAAGTACTCGCAAGCAAGGAGCTACACTACATATGCATGGGTATATGTGTAAAGGGCCATATCAGTGGACTGAACTACAGAATGCCAGAATAAGAGGGGGATAGCTAATCCTGTCAAAGACTATGCTTCTGGTTATCTCCATCTTGCAGCATGTAGAAGAGAGTAGATTGAAGTCCTCTAAGTAGCATCGCATAGCATAATCCTACCCGGCGATCCCCTCCTCGTCGCCCTGTTAGAGAGCGATCACCGGGTTGTATCTGGCACTTGGAAGGGTGTATTTTATTAAGTATCCGGTTCTAGTTGTCATAAGGTCAAGGTACAACTCCGGGTCGTCCTTTTACCGAGGGACACGGCTATTCGAATAGATAAACTTCCCTGCAGGGGTGCACCACATAACCCAACACGCTCGATCCCATTTGGCCGGACACACTTTTCTGGGTCATGCCCGGCCTCGTAAGATCAACACGTCGCAACCCCACCTAGGCACAACAGAGAGGTCAGCACGCCGGTCTAAATCCTATGTGCGCAGGGGTCTGGGCCCATCGCCCATTGCACACCTACACGTTGCGAACGCGGCTGGAAGCAGACCTAGCCTAGTGGCGTTCCAGTCCAATCCGGCGCGCGCCGCTCGGTCGCTGACGTCACGAAGGCTTCGGCTGATACCACGACGTCGAGTGCCCATAACTGTTCCCGCGTAGCTGGTTAGTGTGTATAGACCAAATGGCCAGACTCAGATCAAATACCAAGAACTCGTTAAGCGTGTTATGTTGAAGTAACCGCGGACGCCGTCCAGGGCCAGGCCCACCTCTTGCCTAGGTGGTCTCAACCTGCCCTGTCGCTCCGCCACAAAGATCCACTTGCGGGTACTCCTACGAGCCGACCCGACTTTAGTCACCACAGGTGTCATGTATAGATTATATAAGTATATACCCGTGATCACCGCCCAAGTGATCACGGCCCGATAGTATAGCACAGCAGACGGACAAGAATGTAGGGCCACTGATGGAAACTAGCATCCTATACTAAGCATGTAGGATTGTAGGTAAAGGTAACAACAGTAGTAGCAAGGACAGGCTATGCATCAGGATAGGATTAACGAAAAGCAGTAACATGCTACACTACTCTAATGCAAGCAGTATAGAGAAGAATAGGCGATATCTGGTGATCAAGGGGGGGGGGGCTTGCCTGGTTGCTCTCGCAAGTAGGAGGGGTCGTCAACTCCGTAGTCGAACTGGGCAGCAGCAGCGTCGGTCTCGTAGTCTACCGGAGAGAAGAGGGGGAAGAAACAGTAAATATAATGCAAACATAAGCATGATGATGCGTGACATGACAATGAGCGGTTCTAGGTGTGCCCTAACGCGACAGTAGGTGGTACCGACGAAGGGGGGAACATCCTGGAAAGTATTCCCGATGTTTCGCATTTTCGGACAGATGAAACGGAGGGGGAAAGTTGCGAGTTCGATATGTTAGGGATGTGTGGCAGACGAACAGGCTGCGTATGATTCGTCTCGTCGTTCTGAGCAACTTTCATGTAGAAAGTATTTTCATCCGAGATACAGATTATTTTATATGATTTTCTAAAGATTTAATCATTTTAGGATTTATTTAATCATTTTAAATCAACATTATCCAGAATAGTAAAAGATGACGTCAGCATGACATCATGCTGACGTCAGCAGTCAACTGTGCAGTTGACTGGGTCAACTACGTGTGGGTCCCGCATGTCATACACAGCTTAGTTTAATTAGGGTTTAGCTAATTAATTACTGTTTAATTAAATTAACTAATTAATTAGATTAATTTAAACAGGATTAATTAACTTAATTAATTTAGTTAATTAATTAAATTTATTTTTATTATTTGTTTTATTTATATTTTTTAATTCCTTTTTTTAAACACGTTCGGGGAGTGGGGCCCCACATGTCATAGGGCCAGGGGGCACTGGCCCAGTGGTCAGTGGCCCTGGCCATAGCGGGCAGGGGCGCACGGGCGAGCGGGTGCTGGGGCGCTGGCGGGGAGGGGGGGCGCACTGGGTGCGCAGAGGCGGGGCGGCGCGGGCGCGCGACCGAGCCCGCAAGGGCAGCGGCGGCGAGCGGGGGGGAGGCGGACAGGGGCAGCGGCAGCGGGCGCGCACACGGTGACGAACGACGGCGGCAGAGAGCATGCGGGGGGGGGGGGGAAGGCGTGGCCCCAGGCGATGCGGTGAGCGGCGGGGCCGGGCGCGGTCGGCGCGGGGCTCGGGGGGAAAGCAAGGGCGGCCGGAGCGTGGTCGAGCGGGGGAGCGTGGGCAGCGGTAGCGGCCGCGGTGACGGGCGCGAGCGCGCGCGCAGGCGGGGTCGCGCGAGGGAGAGAGAGAGGGAGCGAGGGCGCGCGGAGACGAGCGCGGCGGCGGGGCTCACATTGGGGCGTTGGGAACGGGGCAGTGGGTGTCGAGGTGGGGGACGGGGACGACGGCGGAGAGGAGAAGCAGGCCGGCGGGGGAGCGCTCCGGGGAGGCCGTCCGACGAGGAGCTCCGGCGGCGACGGCGTCCTGGCGCGGGGGCAGCGACCTCCTCCCCCGATCCCGATCCAATCGGGGAGAGAGGGGGCAGATATTTGGGGGGGGGGGGTGTGGGGGTGTCGGTGGTGAGTGGGGGAGGTTATGGGGTGCGGGGTGGGCCGCGTGGGCTGGTGGCTTGGCCCAGTTGGGCCTGTGGTCAGCTGGGCCGAAGCCCGGGGGTTTCTCTTCTTTCTTTTTTTTCTCTTTTGTATTTTCTTTTCTTTTTATTTGTTTTCTTTTCTGTTTTAAATCATTTTAAATTATCTAGGCATTTTATAAAAATATGTTTATTACACCATATTTACTTATGCAAAATATGGCACCTCCCGAACATTTTTGTTTTAAATTTTGAAAAACTTTTATTGTTGACATTAATTTGAATTTTGAAAGGGTCTGACCTAACGGTAGATTAGCAACAGTAACCATGGTGGCGTGGCACCATTAGCGTGGGATTACTGTAGCTTAGTTATCCGGGCGTTACAGACATGATCGAGGTTGGTTGTCGGAGGCGCAGTAGACGCGACCGTTGAAGTCATCGGTCCCGACTCCAAAATGGCGAGGATCAGACACGGGGTCAAGGAGGCAGCCATGGCTTCATTAGCCGGGATTGGGGATGGTGGGAAGCGGTTAGTGGCCGCGGTACGGGAGGGAGGGGGTAGCTCGGGCTGGAAGAGCAATATGAAGGAAAAATGTATTTCACATAATCCATTTTTTCAGGTGGAGTGCGCTCCAAGTGCCCACCCCAACCGCCAAATATGGAGTATCGCGAGCCGTATATAGAGTGTGTTGCATAAATTATGGTGACCAACGGCCGGATGACAACTCCACTACAATGGCCTTTTCAACCAAAATCGCCATATTGCCAGCTATTATGGCGTTCGGGCTGATATGGCGACTCTGCTAGAGTTGCTTTAGAGATATTGGTTACTAGTCTTGCCAAAGAAAAGATCAGATTTACTATAAAGATTCACCGAAAGTACAAAGCACCAAAAACATAATAAATATTACATCAAGGTCCATGGACCACCGAACGACCATTACCGCTGCCAGAATGAGCCGCCGACGGGTGGCTGTCACTGCTCCATTGCCAGAGCCGGCCTGACTGGTTAGGAACATGGTACTTTAAGAACTAAGTGGATGATCCAATTTTTTTAAAATATTGAATTTTTAGAAAACATGAACATGTTTTGAATTTTTTTCGAAAATCCAATCTTTTTTGAAAAATGCCAACATATTTGAAATAGTGATTTTTGAGAAAAAACATGATTTATTTAATTTTGAAATTCCGAAACAATTTTTCAAAATGCTAACATTTTTTGTAACCACCGAATATTTTTTGAATTTGTGAACAAAACAATTTAAAACATGAAATATATTTCGGTTTCCAAATATTTTTTGAAGAACAATTTTTTTGAAACTTCTGAATATTTTTCAAAACACAAACTATTTTTGAAAAATTGAACAACATTTAAATTTTTTAAACATTTTTGAAAACATTTAATACTTTTCAAAGAACTTTTGTAGATTGTGAAGAATTTTCGAATAATCCAAACATGTTTTTGGAAACACAAACATTTTTTGGATATTAGAACACTTTATGAAATTTGCGAACAATTTTTGAAAAACGCTAACAAATTTTAAATGTGAATAGTTTTTGAAAACATGACTTTTTTAAAGCTGTGAATATTTATTTATGAATCTTGAAAAACTTTTATATTTGGAAACATTTTAAAATGAAAAAATGAGAAAAGGAAAAAGGAAATAAAAAAACGAAAAACAATAAGGTCCAGTCATTTGCTGAGTGTCGTCGATGTGTGAGTTTGCTTGAAAAAACGACACAAAGAGCGTCATATCGGGAATTCCGTTTTGGACTGTCTCTTGAATGATGGGCTTCCTGATATGCTTCAACTACGATTTACGAATATCGAACAAAGGCCGAGCCTCCCACCGTAAGGGGATTTCCTATTGGACGTACGTTGCGTCAAAGTGTCGACCTATCGCACACCCCTCATCCGTAGTTGGGCCAACTCTTTCTCCAGTTTTCTTTTGTCTAGCGACCGGTACCGTTTCTTCTCCACCATGTTCTTCGTCACTATTCTTGCTCCTTCTCCTGCTTCTATTGATCTTTCTCTTCTCCTGCAGATCTTTCTCTTCTTCGCTAGGCTTGTAGGCGGCGAGGTGATTCTTTTCTCCTCCCTTGTGGTTTCCTATTTCCTCTCTCACAGGAAGTAACACATGGTTTGATTCATCCCTTTTTTTTTGTTGGCAGATTTGTGATAGTTTCTATAGATTGGTCAGATCCCTTAGCGCCTCTCTAGTTTCATGCTTCCCCTCATTTTTGAGGTTCCTCCCTGTGCCAATTTATCCATCATGTGATGTTTTTCTTCATGTGTACATGCCAGGTTCAGATCTAGCAGACAAGAGGTTTGATTTTGAATTCTACGGGCTGGAGGTAAAATGTTGCAACACTCTCTCTCTTTATCTTTAGCTCATATTTTAGGGCTGAACTCACTCATATGGTGTATTGTTCGGTATTTTATCAATTCGGTTTTGCTTATAGGGAAAAAAATATGTTTTGTAATAGTGTTAGTTGCAAATTAAGCAGTTGTGTTCTTGCTTAATTGTTTCATAGTGGTAGCTAGTACATGGCTGAAGCTACTTGTCTCATTTTCAACAGCACATACTATGGATGTGCGCACCCGTATTTCTTCCCAATGAAACTTTTGAGTTGAATCACCCTTATAAATGTTTTCCTCCCCTTCAATCTGTAGATCTTAACAGTCTAGTACAAATTGGCATAAATCATACCGTCGATTTTTTGAATGATTGGCATATAAAGAATGCTAGTTCTTTGCAAATTTACACATAAGTGACAGTTAGTCATAGTGGCCTGTAAATTTTGGTGAGATCCCTAGATAGCCCCAGTGAATTTGTGCACCTATATTACTTCCCACTTGAACGAAGAAAATGCAGTTTTTCACACCAACCCATTCGAGAAAAGTTGAAACCAATTTTAAATGATTCTATCTGGGTTGGCGGGCGCTTATCGCTAATTGTTGTAAGTCCGTACTCCCCATATCCTATACAGTTCTAGATACAACTTACCTAGAGTTGATTTGTTTCCCTATAGTTTGTTCTCTAAAAAATCTGCCACTTATGTTCTTTATGTATCTAGTGTATACATTATTTCTAGTGCGTCCAAGTTTAACTATATCTGATCACATCCTCCAGAGTATGTCCCAGTTGTATACAGCTTTCTCTGAATTCAATTGTAGATCTTGCTTGAGAGTGTTCTTTGAATATTCTGCAATTTTTTATACTAAAGCCTTGTATACATACTTAATGTTGTTTTCTCATTCTGTCCAAACAACTTTATTTCATCCATGAAGGGCTTTTATTCTGTAAGTTTTTCGATTTCATTTTTACCATTACTTCTACTTCTTTGTTCTCAATATGCGTTATGTTAGGTTTTTAACACACCTTATCTTTGTACTTATTCAAGTATTTCTCCTTTTCATCTCTCCGTCAAGATATCATTCCTCACCTCTGCCTGCTTGTCGCTTACAAAATGGCGAAGTTCGACCCGCACAAGGTTGACTTTGCAGGCCTTGGATGTTTCCACCAAGAAGAGTAAGAAATAGTGTTAGATGGTAAGAAATAGTGTTAGATGTCCTCAGAAAGAAAAGAAGAGTTGCCAATAGATGCTAGATTTTCTGTTAAGATGGTTTCCACTATTTTTGCTGCCGTGGCATCCCTCGAATGCACATTTACTGTGTACTAATGACATATATTTTCGCATATAAAAAGTACTGTACAATTGTGAGATGTCGTTTTCTTTGCTTTTGCTTGACTCGCCATAGTTCAGTATTGCATCACAGAAGAGAAACAAGTATGGAATAATGAACAAATTTATTTTTTCGGAAATTTGCGATTCTTCTGAACAAAATATTCATGGAGTTCTCGTTTTCTTCTGCCTTTGGCTTACATTATTGGTTGAGCGGGGATAGATTGTTGCTTCAGTTCCTTCTCTGCTTCCTCTAATATATTTAGCACTATGTAAATTATTTGCGACATAACTAGATTAGCGAACAATCTCCTATGTATTTAATAAAACATCAGCAACTTTAGGTCTATTTTATCTAATGGATAAATTCAACATCATTTCTTCCTAATGGATATATACATGCCTAGCCATCTATATTATCATGTTCAATTCTTTCCATAATAGCAATATTGGAGAATCAAAACACTAACATAACATATACGAGATAAAAATATGTGAACATATTTTGAATTCCAAGAATATTTATTCTAATTCCATGAGGATTATTTGAATGCCTTAATCATGTTCTGAATCCAGGAGCAATTTTTGTAATGATGAACATTATTTGGAATACAAGAACAACTTTTGAATTCCATGAACATTAATTCAATTGACAAACATTTTTGAATTCCATAACATTTTTTTGTTTGACTTGCACATTGTTTGGATCCACTGATTGTTTGAGTTCCAAGCACATTGTTTCAATTGATGAACAATTTTTAAATGCCTTGACATTATGAATTAGAGAACAATATTTTGAACCAATGTACATTTAAAAAAAAAATCTTAGAACATTTTTGTGTGATTTGAACAATTTTTGAATTTCAAGAGCACTTTTGAATCCAAGAATATTTTTATGCTTCAAACATTTTTTAATAGAAGAAACTTTTTATCTGAAATCCGAGGAATGTTTTCAATGCCACGAGCATTTGAATGCATGTTTTTATTATTCCAAGAATAGTTTTTGAATGTGTTAAATATTTTATGAATCGTCGAACAATTTTTGATAGTCATGAACAATTGTTTAGTCCAAGAACAATTTTAAAATTTTAAAAAATTGAATGCCATCAACATTTTTCCGATCCAAGAACACTTTTTCAAGTTCCTGGAACATTTTCTGAATCCATGAACAATTTTTCAATTCTATGAACATTTTTTGAATGGTCTGGTCAATGTTTCAATGCCTTTAACATTATTTAATCCAATAACAGTTTTTGAATGTCATGAGCATTTTTTCTCCAAGAATAAATTTAAATGTCAAGAACAATTTTTGACTTGATGAACAATCTTTTGAATGCCTTCAACTTTTTAAAATCTACTAAGAACATTTTTTGAATGCATGGAACATTTTTTTAATATATCTTCAATTCCAAGAACATATTTTCATTGTCTTGTACATTTCTTGAATCCAAGAACAATTTTTGAATGTGTTGAACTTTTTTTTACTACAAGAAGATTTTTCAATGTCAAAGAGCCAATTTTGATTTGGTGAACAATTTTTGAGTGCCTTGAACATTTTTTTCAATCCAAGAACAGTTTCCTGAATGACTCAAACATTTTTTTAATCTACGAACAACTTTTCAATTCCAAGAACAGTTTTGAATGCCTTGAACATATTTTGAATTCAAGAAAATTCTTTGAATGGCATGAATTTGAATCCAAGAACATCTCTCTTCAGTTCAAATGACAACTTTGAATTGATGAACAATTTTGAGCTGCCTTGAACTTTTTCTAAATCCAAGACCTAGCTCTGTGTTTCTTGTAGCAACGAAACAGTAGCAGGTTCCAGATTTATGTTTCTGTTCCTATTTTCGATTTCGGTCCCTGTCTTGTAGTTGTAATTCTTACAAGAAAAAACAACTTTTTTGCTAGTGAGCGTCAAAGCACTTGAAGAATTTTTTTTAGGGGTAAACACTGGAAGAAATAGGCTACTAGGTTTTGTGCAGCGAACGAGAAATAGGAGCAATAGCAGTCAAACTAGGAAACGAAACAAAAACAGGTACTGGTCGAACCAGAAAAAAGAATGAAGAAAACCAAAACTAGAAACATGAACGGAGAAAATTGGCCCACCAAGCCCGCCAGTAGGATGCTCTGTGCGAAACAGCGGCTGTTTGACACAAAGAGCGCGCTGGCCTAACCACTGGGCTAACATAAATGTACGTGTTAACTGACAACCTTTTAACCTTTTTCTTCTTACTTTTTTCGTGGAAACAGTTTTGTTCTGTTTTTCTCTTCTTTTTCATAATCAATGAACCTTTTTTCATCTTTGGTGAACTTTTTTCCAAACTAATGAAATTTCAAATTGATGATCTTTTATTTTAAAATTGATGAACTTTTTCCAATTTGTGAACTTTTCTCAAAATGATGAACTTTTTTTCCAATATTGATGAACTTTTCTTCAAAATCGATGAACATTTTTCAAATTTGTGAACATTTATTAAATCGATTAACGTTTTTTAAAGTTGATGAACTTTTTTTTCAAAATTGGCGCACTTT
Source organism: Triticum aestivum (assembly GCF_018294505.1). Classification (NCBI taxonomy): domain Eukaryota; kingdom Viridiplantae; phylum Streptophyta; class Magnoliopsida; order Poales; family Poaceae; genus Triticum; species Triticum aestivum. The sequence continues at coordinate 381,269,002 of NC_057799.1, read as the reverse complement.
TTCAGATCTTGTAGACTTTTTTGAAAATTGGTGAACATTTTTTTTTGAAATCAATGTACTTTTATTTTCTGATTTTATAGACTTTTTGAAAATCGGTGAACTTTTTTCAGATTTTGTAAACCTTTTTGGAAGTTGATGAACTTTTAAAATTGGTGATTCTTTTCTAAAATCTGTGGACTTTCAGAAACATTTCACATTATTATTCAAAAGAAATCACATTTTTCTAAATGTTTTCAAATAATTCAAAAATCTACGCGGCTACAGTGTGTTTGTGTTTGTTCTTATGCTCTGTCGTGCTGCAATGTTTTGCTAGTGTGTTGTAGCTCCAGTGGTTAGCCACCCGCTTATTGGAGGTAAGGGAGCATTCTGTGATGAGGGGCCGGATTTCCGGGCGAAAGGGCCAGATGTCCGGGGCTTCGGGAGGAGCCGGATGTCCGGGGCATAGGTCCTTTGTTGATCGTGGATCTTGTATCTCCTCTCGTGTTTTAAGGATCTAGCATATGTGTGACCATATCTTGTTGGTTTGAGTGATTCTCTTGTGTTTTCCCTCGTGTTTCCCCTCGTGTTCTTCGTGTTTTTAGTTGGGATCCGCTCCTTTCATGAAAGATCGGCCGTATAGGGTTCCACCCTACATCATCTTGGTATCATGAGCCACGTTGATCACGATTTCGGAGCCTCCCCTCTTTGTTTTCTAGCCTTGTTTTGTTGATTTTGTCCCAATTTCGAAAATCCCCACCAAAAATAGATAGGATGTGGCAAAACATCATTCTCCTCCGGGACCAAAGAGAAGGTCTCATGTGCGCTCTCGTAGCTTGACTCGGAGTAGGAGTCCAATATGGGCGCCGTCTTCATGTTGTTGAAGAGGTTCATGCTCGTCGCCGTGGTCGAAGGGGATGGCCCTAGCTCGACCTTCTTGTCGTCGTCTTGTTGTTGGAGTCCCATATGATGTGGCACCTCATAGCTCGTCTCCATGACCGAAGGGAAATTCCCATGCTCGGCCATCTTCCTTGAGGGGCTTCCGAAGATGGAAGTGTCGCCCTCGCTTGTTGGTGGTCGCCGTGTTGTTGAAGATGTCGATGTAGGTGAACTCATGAGAAGTAGGCGAAGATGCCGTACGTCCAAAGGCGAAGATGCCTTGATAGCACTTGGCGAAGATGCCGAAGTGGTGGTAGTCGTAGCTCCGTCTTGGTGGTGCTCGTCTCGCGGTCTTCTCTTTTGCTCATGAAGCTTGGACTTGGCATGCAGTAGAGCTTGTTGGGACTTGTATGTTTGCGCTTGGCGAGCATCTTCATGATGATGGTGTCGCTGTCGCACTTGAGCTCGTAGTAGATGTCGTTCTTCGTCGTCGTGCACATGTTGCTTGGAGGTGACTTGCCCTTCATGACGATGTGGACCACGAACGTGATGGTGGTCGCCATGGAGATGTGGACGTGGACGGATTGCGCTTGCATCGCATGGGCGCTCCAAAGATGATCGACTTGCTTGTCGTCGCCTTGATGAAGGTGAAGAACGATTGACCAACAAGGTCCGAATCTCCTCCATCCTTGCATCTTGCGCCTCCTTTTGTGCGGAAAGCTTGTTGTTGATGTAGTCCCTTTTCCTTGCTTCGGAGTGACGAATGTCGATGGAAAGGTTCTCGATGCGCTCTCGCAAGGTAGATGGAATTCCCGTGTGTCCTCAAGAACGTTTTACTTATTATAAGAAACTGTTCCGGCCTGTCCTTTGCTACAATAGGGATTGGGATACCTTGCTGCACCTATTGAACAAGCCTCTCACTTATGATTAACCTCTCTCGCAAGCATCCGCAACTACAAAAGAAGAATTAAGATACTAACCATAACATTAAACATATGGATCCAAATCAGCCCCTTACGGAATAACGCATAAACTAGGGTTTGAGCTTCTATCACTCTAGCAACCCATCATCTAATAACTACTCCACAATGCATTTCCTTAGGCCCAAAGATGGTGAAGTGTCATGTAGTCAACGTTCACATAACACCACTAAGGTAATCACAACATACATACCATCAAAATATCGAACAAATACCAAATTCACATGATTACTTCTGACAAGACTTCTCCCATGTCCTCAAGAACAAAAGTAACTACTCACAAAACATATTCATGCTCAAGATTAGAGGGGTATTGAATAGCATAATAGATCTGAACATATGATCTTCCACCAAATAAACCAACTAGTATCAACTACGAGATGTAATCAACGCTACCAGTCACCCACAAGTACCAATATGAGGTTTTGATACAAAGATTGAACACAAGAGATGAACTAGGTTTTGAGATGAGATGGTGATGTTGAAGATGTTGATGAAGAGCGGCCTGATACGTCTCCAATGTATCTATAATTTTTGATTGTTCCATGCTATTATATTATCTGTTCTGGATGTTTTATATGCATTAATATGCCATTTTATATTATTTTTGGGAATAACTTATTAACCTAGAGCCCAGTGACAGTTTCTGTTTTTTCCTTGTTTTTGAGCTTCGCAGAAAAGGAATACCAAACGTAGTCCACATGAAATAAAACTTTCGCGATGATTTTTCTTGGACCAGAAGACACCCAGGAGACTTGGAGTTCAAGTCAGAAGAGCCACGACGCGGCGGCAAGGGGGGAGGGCACGCCCTAGGGGGGGCGCCCACCTGCCTTGCCACCTCCTCGGGGCTCCTCTGACCTATCCCTTGGTCCTATATATTCACATATATTCCCAAACCACCAGAGGCATCCACGAGAACACTTTTCCACCGCCGCAACCTTCTGTTCCTGTGAGATCCCATCTTGGGGCCTTTTTCGGCATCCCGCCGAAGGGGGATTCGATCACAGAGGGCTTCTACATAAACTCTATTGCCCTTCCCATGAAGCATGAGTAGTTTACCTCAGACCTTGGGTCCATAGCTAGTAGCTAGATGGCTTCTTCTCTCTCTTTGATTCTCAATACCATATTCTCCTCGATGTTCTTGGAGATATATCCGATGTAATATTCTTTTGCGGTGTGTTTGTCGAGATCCGATGAATTGTGGATTTATGATCAGCTTATCTATGAATATTATTTGAATCTTCTCTGAATTCTTATATGCATGATTTGGTATCTTTGTATTTCTCTTTGAACTATCGGTTTGGTTTGGCCAACTAGATTGGTTTTTCTTGCAATGGGAGAGGTGCTTAGCTTTGGGTTCAATCTTGCGGTGTCCTCACCCAGTGACAAAGTAGGGATAGCGAGGCACGTATTGTATTGTTGCCATCGAGGATAAAAAGATGGGGTTTACATCATATTGCATGACTTTATTCCTCTACATCATGCCATCTTACTTAAGGCGTTACTCCGTTCTTTATGAACTTAATACTCTAGATGCATGCTGGATAACGGTCGATGTGTGGAGTAATAGTAGTAGATGCAGGCAGGAGTCGGTCTACTTGACACGGACGTGATGCCTATATTGCATAATCATTGCCTTGGATATCGTCATAACTTTGCGCTTTTCTGTCAGTTGCTCGATAGTAATTTGTTCACCCACTGCATTATTTGCCTTCAAGAGAGAAGCCTCTAGTGAAACCTATGGCCCCCGGGTCTATTTTCCATCGTACTTGTTTCCGATCTACTATTTTGCAATCTTTACTTTCAGATCTATAAACCAAAAAACCCAAAAATATTTACTTTTGTTTAGTTTTATCTATCTCTATCAGATCTCACCTTTGCAAGTGACCATGAACGGATTGACAACCCCTTTATCGCGTTGGGTGCAAGTGTTTGATTGTTTGTGCAGGTATTGGTGATTTGCGCGTTCTTCTCCTACTGGATTGATACCTTGGTTCTTAACTGAGGGAAATACTAATCTCTACTTTGCTGCATCACCCTTTCCCCTTCAGGTAATAACCAATGCAAGCTCAAGAAGTAGCAGGAAGAATTTCTGGCGCCGTTGCCGGGGAGATGTACGCCAAGTCAAGACATACCAAGTACCCATCATAAACCCTCATCTCCTGCATTACATCATTCGTCATTTGCCTCTTGTTTTCCTTTCCCCCACTTCTAAAACAATTTTCGAAAATATTTGCCTTTTTATTCCCCCTTCTTCCGTTTGTCTTTTCGTTTGCCTTTCGTTTGCTCGTGTGTTAGATTGCTTGCCACGTCTTTACCTTTGTCACTATGACTAGCGCTTTTACCCCTCCTTTGTCTCCTGACTTTGAAGTTCTTCACTTCAAACAGAAACAAGGAGAAAATTTAAAGGATGCTTGCTATAGAATGATAGAGTCTTATCGCAACTTTACTATAGAGTGGGATTTTAAGATTTTGCTTCGTAATTTTTATGTTGGACTAACCATGTCCCATAGGCAACTTTTGGATTTCGCTGCTAAAGGGAATTTTATTGAAATTGATCCCAACATTGCTTATGAGATAATAGAAGGAGTGGTAGGAATATTACCCCCACAAAGGGATTACGTCACACCCAAGAGGGAACACAAGTTTTTGAGAAAATATGTGAGGTACAGAAAATTTTGCAAAAATCTCTGGAACCCCTCAAAAATGTTAGTGGAAACCTCCACCGCATGAATATGTTGATCACTCTTTGCAATAAGCGGTTGGATGCTCTAGATCTAAAGATTTCCGAATATGAGGAGAAACTCAAAGAACCTCCCGGATTTGAGCATAATTCCATTAAAAAGATAAAAACCAAATATGGTAATATCTAGATCTATTTTTATGCCTAGCTAAGGGCGTTAAACAATAGCGCTTGTTGTGAGGCAACCCAATTTTATTTTTGTTCTTGATTTTTTGGTTCTATTTTGCAATAAATAATTCATCTAGCCTCTGGTTAGATGTGTTTTTGTTTTTTAATTAGTGTTTGTGCCAAGTAAGACCTTTGGGATGGCTTATGCTGATAGTTGTTTTGATCTTGCTGAAAAACAGAAACTTTTGCGTCCAGTCCCAGAATTTTTAAAAATCACAGAAGCGTGATAAAATTATGAATTTTTACACAAGATTGATATACAAATTTCCCAGGTTTTTCTATTTTTTCAAAAAAAATTGGAGTTACAGAAGTATTCGAGAGTTACAGATTGCTACAGACTATTCTGTTTTTGACAGATTCTGTTTTCTATGTGTTGTTTGCTTATTTTGATGAATCTATGGGTAGTATCGGGGGTATGAACCATTGAAAAGTTGGAATACAGTAGGTATTACACCAATAAAATAAAGAATGAGTTCACAACAGTACCAAAAGTGGTGATTTATTTTCTTATACTAACGGATCTTATGAGATTTTCTGTTGAGTTTTGTGTTGTGAAGTTTCCAAGTTTTGGGTAAAGATTTGATGGACTATGGAATAAGGAGTGGCAAGAGCCTAAGCTTGGGGATGCCCAAGGCACCCCAAGGTAATATTTAAGGACAACCAAGAGCCTAAGTTTGGGGATGCCCCGGAAGGCATCCCCTCTTTCGTCTTCGTCTATCGGTAAATTTACTTGAGGCTATATTTTTATTCACCACATGATATGTGTTTTGCTTGGAGCGTCTTGTATGATATGAGTCCTTCCTTTTTAGTTTGCCACAATCATCCTTGCTGTACACACCTTTTGAGAGGGACACACATGAATCATGATTTATTAGAATACTCTATGTGCTTCACTTATATCTTTTGAGCTAGGCAATTTTGCTCTAGAGCTTCACTTATATCTTTTTAGAGCACGGCGGTGGCTTTATTTTGTAGAAATTGTTGAACTCTCATGCTTCATTTATATTATTTTGAGAGTCTCTCTAAATAGAGTGGTAATTTGCTTTGGTTATGTATTTAGTCCTAATATGATAGGCATCCAAGAGGGATATAATAAAAACTTTCATATAAAGTGCGTTGAATACTATGAGAAGTTTGATTCCTTATGATTGTTTTGAGATATAAATATGGTGATATTAGAGTCATGCTAGTGAGTAATTGTGAATTGGAGGAATACTTGGGTTAAGGTTTGTGATTCCCGCAGCATGCATGTATGGTGAATCGTTATGTAACGAAGTTGGAGCATGATTTATATATTGACCGTCTTCCTTATGAGTGGCAGTCGGGGACGAGCGATGGTCTTTTCCTACCAATCTATCCCCTTAGGAGCATGCGCGTAGTACTTTGTTTTGATGACTAATAGATTTTTGCAATAAGTATGTGAGTTCTTTATGACTAATGTTGAGTCCATGGATTATACGCACTCTCACCCTTCCACCATTGCTAGCCTCTCTAGTACCGCGCAACTTTCGCCGGTGCCTTACACCCAACCTTCCTCAAAACAGCCACCATACCTACCTATTATGTCATTTCCATAGCCATTCCGAGATATATTGCCATGCAACTTTCCACCGTTCCATTTATTATGACACGCTTCATCATTGTCATATTGCTTTGCATGATCATGTAGTTGACATAGTATTTGTGGCAAGGCCACCTTTGATAAATTTTTTCATACATGTCACTCTTGAGTCATTGCACATCCTGATACACCGCCGGAGGCATTCATATAGAGTCATATTTTGTTCTAAGTATCGAGTTGTAATTCTTGAGTTGTAAGTAAATAAAAGTGTGATGATCTTCATTATTAGGGCATTGCCCCATGTGAGGAACAAAAATAGAAGAGGCCAAAGAAGCCAACAAAAAAGAGAGGCCAAAGAAGCCAAACAAACAAAAAATGAGAGAAAAAGAGAGAAGGGGCAATGTTACTATCCTTTTTCCACACTTGTGCTTCAAAGTAGCACCATGATCTTTATGATAAAGAGTCTCCTACGTAGTCACTTTCATATACTAGTGGGAATTTTTCATTATAGAACTTGGCTTGTATATTCCAACGATGGGCTTCCTCAAATTGCCCTAGGTCTTCATGAGCAAGAAAGTTGGATGCACACCCACTTAGTTTTCTTTTGAGCTTTCATAAACTTATCGCTCTAGTGCATCCGTTGCATGGCAATCCCTACTCACTCACATTGATATCTATTGATGGGCATCTCCATAGCCCGTTGATACGCCTAGTTGATGTGAGACTATCTCCTTCTTTTTTGTCTTCTCAACAAACCACCATATTCTATTCTACCTATAGTGTTATGTCCATGGCTCACGCTCATGTATTGCGTGAAAGTTGAAAAGGTTTGAGAACATCAAAAGTATGAAACAATTGCTTGGCTTGTCATCGGGGTTGTGCATGATTTGAATATTTTGTGTGATGAAGATGGAGCATAGCCAGACTATATGATTTTGTAGGGATAACTTTCTTTGGCCATGTTATTTTGAGAAGCCATAATTGCCTTGTTAGTATGCTTAAAGTATTATTGTTTTTATGTCAATATTAAACTTTTTTTTTGAATCTTATGGATCTGATCATTCATGCCACAATAAAGAAAATTACATGGATAAATATGTTAGGTAGCATTCCACATTAAAAATTCCGTTTTTATCATTTACCTACTCGAGGACGAGCAGGAATTAAGCTTGGGGATGCTTGATACGTCTCCAACGTATCTATAATTTTCGATTGTTCCATGCTATTATATTATCTGTTTTGGATGTTTTATATGCATTAATATGCTATTTTATATTATTTTTGGGACTAACTTATTAACCTACAGCCCAGTGCCAGTTTCTGTTTTTTCCTTGTTTTTGAGCTTCGCAGAAAAGGAATACCAAACATAGTCCAAACAGAATAAAACTTTCATGATGATTTTTCTTGGACCAGAAGACACTCAGGAGACTTGGAGTTCAATTCAGAAGAGCCGCGAGGCGGCGGCAAGGGGGGAGGGCGCGCCCTAGGGGGAGCGCCCTTGCCTTGCCACCTCCTCAAGACTGCTCTGACCTAATTCTTCGGCCTATATATTCACATATATTCCCAAACCACCAGAAGTATCCACGAGAACACTTTTCCACCGCCGCAACCTTCTGTTCCCGTGAGATCCCATCTTGGGGCCTTTTCCGGCATCCCGCTGGAGGGGGCTTCGATCACGGAGGGCTTCTACATCAACTCTATTGCCCTTCCGGTGAAGCGTGAGTATTTTACCTCAGACCTATGGGTCCATAGCTAGTAGCTAGATGGCTTCTTCTCTCTCTTTGATTCTCAATACCATGTTCTCCTCGATGTTCTTGGAGATCTATCTGATGTAATCTTCTTTTGCGGTGTGTTTGTCGATATCCGATGAATTGTGGATTGATGATCAGCTTATCCATGAATATTATTTGAATCTTCTCTGAATTCTTATATGCATGATTTGGTATCTTTGTATTTCTCTTCGAACTATTGGTTTGGTTTCGCCAACTAGATTGTTTTTTTTGCAGCAGGAGAGGTGCTTAGCTTTGGGTTCAATCTTGCGGTGTCCTTGCCCAGTGACAAAGTAGGGGTAGCGAGGCACGTATTGTATTGTTGCCATCGAGGATAAAAAGATGGGGTTTACATCATATTGCATGACTTTATTCCTCTACATCATGCCATCTTACTTAAGGCGTTACCCCGTTCTTTATGAACTTAATACTCTAGATGCATGCTGGATAACGGTCGATGTGTGGAGTAATAGTAGTAGATGCAGGCAGGAGTCGGTCTACTTGACACGGACGTGATGCCTATATTGCATAATCATTGCCTTGGATATCGTCATAACTTTGCGCTTTTATGTCAATTGCTCGACAGTAATTTGTTCACCCACCGTATTATATGCCTTCAAGAGAGAAGCCTCTAGTGAAACCTATGGCCTCCGGGTCTATTTTCCATCATATTAGTTTCCGATCTACTATTTTGCAATCTTTTACTTTCAGATCTATAAACCAAAAAACCCAAAAATATTTACTTTATCTTTTGTTTAGTTTTATCTATCTCTATGAGATCTCACCTTTGCAAGTGACCGTGAAGGGATTGACAACCCCTTTATCGTGTTGGGTGCAAGTGTTTGATTATTTGTGCAGTTATTGGTGATTTGCGCGTTCTTCTCCTACTGGATTTATACCTTGGTTCTTAACTGAGGGAAATACTTATCTATACTTTGTTGCATCACCCTTTCCTCTTCAATGGAAAAACCAACGCATGCTAAAGAAGTAGCATGGCCCTCCCATGATGAGAGGGTCGTTGGTGATGACGATGACTTTGATTTCCCCCTCCCGGAGGGAAGTATCCCCGGCGGAATCGCTCCGCCGGAGAGCAAAAGTGCTCCTGCCCAAGTTCTGCCTCGAGACGGTGGCGCTCCGTCCCGAAAGTTCTCTTGTTATTTTTTCTAGGGAAAATTACCTCATATACCAGAAGATGGGCACCGGAGGCTGGCCAGGGGGACCACTACCCACCAGGGCGCGCCAGGGGGTAGGCACGCCCTGGTGCCTAGTAGGCACCTGGGTGGCCCCCTCTAGCATTTCTTTTCTCTAATATTTTTTATATATTCCAAAACAAATCTCCATAAAATTTCAGCTCATTAGGAGATGTGCATAATAGGTATCTCTGACATAGCTTTTTCGAGTCCAGAATTCCAGCTACCGGTAATCTTCCTCCTTGTGTAAACCTTACATATTATGAGAGAAAAGACATTAGATTTACTCCACAAAGTGTTATATTGAATAAAACACTATGAATAACAGTAGAAAAACATGATGCAAAATGGACGTATCAACGACACACCCAAGTCTATTGCAGAGGCATATGCTTCTCCGGATGTAGATGATTGAAAAGAAGCTGTTCATAATGAGATGGACTCAATTCTTTCTAATGGAACTTGGGAACTAACTGAGAAACCATATGGTTGAAGGAAATATGCCCTAGTGGCAATAATAAAGTTGTTATTTATATTTCCTTATATCATGATAAATGTTTATTATTCATGCTAGAATTGTATTAACCGGAAACTTAGTACATGTGTGAATACATAGACAAACAGAGTGTCACTAGTATGCCTCTACTTGACAAGCTCATTGAATCAAAGATGGTTAAGTTTCCTAGCCATAGACATGAGTTGTCATTTGATTAACAGGATCACATCATTAGAGAATGATGTGATTGACTTGACCCATTCCGTTAGCTTAGCACTTGATCATTTAGTTTGTTGCTATTGCTTTCTTCATGACTTATACATGTTCCTATGACTATGAGATTATGCAACTCCCAAATACCGGAGGAACACTTAGTGTGCTATCAAACGTCACAACGTAACTGGGTGATTATAAAGATGCTCTATAGGTGTCTCCAATGGTGTTTGATGAGTTGGCATAGATCGAGATTAGGATTTGTCACTCCGATTGTCGGAGAGGTATCTCTGGGCCCTCTCGGTAATGCACATCACTATAAGCCTTGCAAGCAATGTGACTAATGAGTTAGTTGCGGGATGATGCATTACGGAACGAGTAAAGAGACTTGCCGGTAACGAGATTGAACTAGGTATTGAGATACCGATGATCGAATCTCGGGCAAGTAACATACCGATGACAAAGGGAACAACGTATGTTGTTACGCGGTTTGACCGATAAAGATCTTCATAGAATATGTAGGAACCAATGTGAGCATCCAGGTTTCGCTATCGGTTATTGACCAGAGATGAGTCTCGGTCATGTCTACATAGTTCTCGAACCCGTAGGGTCCGCACGCTTAACGTTCGGTGACGATCGGTATTATGAGTTTATGTGTTTTGATGTACTAAAGGTAGTTCGGAGTCCCGGATATGATCACGGACATGACGAGGAGTCTCGAAATGGTCGAGACATAAAGATCGATATATTGGATGACTATGTTTGGACATCGGAATGGTTCTGGGTGAGTTTGGGCATTTACCGGAGTACCGGAACACCCCGGGAAGTATATGGGCCTTATTGGGCCATAGTGGGAGAGAGGAGAAGGGAGCCTAGGAGGGGGCATGCCCCCCAAGCCCAATCCGAATTGGGTGGGGGACCGGCCCCCTTTCCTCCCCCTCTCTCCCCCTTCCTTCCTTTCCTAATCCAACTAGGGAAGGGGGGGGACTCCCCTTGGGCGCGCCGAAGAGGGCCGGCCCTCCCCCTCCTCCACTCCTTTATATACGGGGGAGGGGGCACCCCATAGACACACAAGTTGACAGTTGTCTTAGCCGTGTGCGGTGCCCCCCTCCACAGATTCCACCTTGGTCATATCGTTGTAGTGCTTAGGTGAAGCCCTGCGTTGGTAACTTCATCATCACCGTGATCATGCCGTCATGCTAACGAAGCTCTCCCTCGACACTCAGCTGGATCGAGAGTTTGTGGGACGTCACCGAGCCGAACGTATGCAGATTGCGAAGGTGCCATACTTTCGGTACTAGGATCGGTCAGATTGTGAAGACGTACGACTACATCAACCGCGTTGTCATAACGCTTCCGCTTTCGGTCTACGAGGGTACGTGGACAACACTCTCCCCTCTCGTTGCTATGCATCACCTAGATGGATCTTGCGTGTGCGTAGGAATTTTTTTGAAATTACTGCGTTCCCCAACAGTGGCATCCGAGCCAGGTCTATGCGTAGATGTTATATGCACGAGTAGAACACAAAGAGTTGTTGGCGATAATAGTCATACTGCTTACCAGCAAGTCATACTTTGATTCGGCGGTATTGTTGGATGAAGCGGCCCGGACCGACATTACGCGTACGCTTACACGAGGCAGGTTCTACCGACGTGCTTTGCACATAGGTGGCTGGCGGGTGTCAGTTTCTCCAACTTTAGTTGAATTGAGTGTGACTACCGCCCGGTCCTTGTTGAAGGTTAAAACAGCACACTTGACGAAAAATCGTTGTGGTTTTGATGCGTAGGTAAGAACGGTTCTTGCTCAGCCCATAGCAGCCACGTAAAACTTGCAACAACAAAGTAGAGGACGTCTAACTTGTTTTTGCAGGGCATGTTGTGATGTGATATGGTCAAGACATGATGCTAAATTTTATTGTATGAGATGATCATGTTTTGTAACACAGTTATCGGCAACTGGCAGGAGCCATATGGTTGTCGCTTTATTGTATGAAATGCAATCGCCATGTAATTGCTTTACTTTATCACTAAGCGGCAGTGATAGTCGTAGAAGCAATAGTTGGCGAGACGACAACGATGCTACGATGGAGATCAAGGTGTCACGTCGGTGACGATGGTGATCATGACGGTGCTTTGGAGATGGAGATCAAAGGCACAAGATGATGATGGCCATATCATATCACTTACATTGATTGCATGTGATGTTTATCCTTTATGCATCTTATTTTGCTTAGTTCGGCGGTAGCATTATAAGATGATCTCTCACTAAATTTCAAGGTACAAGTGTTCTCCCTGAGTATGCACCGTTGCGAAAGTTCGTCGTGCCAAGACACCACGTGATGATCGGGTGTGATAAGCTCTACGTTCAGATACAACGGGTGCAAGCCAGTTTTGCACACGCAGAATACTCGGGTAAAACTTGACGAGCCTAGCATATGCAGATATGGCCTCGGAACACTGAGACCGAAAGGTCGAGCGTGAATCATATAGTAGATATGATCAACATAGTGATGTTCACCATTGAAAACTACTCCATCTCACGTGATGATCGGACATGGTTTAGTTGATTTGGGTCACGTGATCACTTGGATGATTAGAGGGATGTCTATCTAAGTGGGAATTCTTAAGTAATATGATTAATTGAACTTTAATTTATCATGAACTTAGTACCTGATAGTATTTTGCATGTCTATGCTGTTGTAGATCAATGGCCCGTGCTACTGTTCCTTTGAATTTTAATGCGTCCTAGAGAAAGCTAAGTTGAAAGATGATGGTAGCAACTACACAGACTGGGTCCGTAACTTGAGGATTATCCTCATTGCCGCACAGAAGAATTACGTACTGGAAGCACCGCTAGGTGCAAGACCCGCTGCAGGAGCAACGCTGGACGTTGTGAACGCCTGACAGAGCAAAGCTGATGACTACTCGATAGTTCAGTGTGCCATGCTTTACGGCTTAGAACCGGGACTTCAACGACGTCTTGAACGTCATGGAGCATATGAGATGTTCCAGGAATTGAAGTTAATATTTCAAGAAAATGCCCGGATTGAGAGATATGAAGTCTCCAATAAGTTCTATAGCTGCAAAATGGAGGAGAATAGTTCTGTCAGTGAGCATATACTCAAAATGTCTGGGTATCATAATCACTTGACTCAGCTGGGAGTTAATCTTCTGGTTGATAGTGTCATTGACAGAGTTCTTCAATCACTGCCACCAAGCTACAAAAGCTTCGTGATGAACTATAACATGCAAGGGATGGATAAGACAATTCCCGAGCTCTTCGCAATGCTAAAGGCTGCGGAGGTAGAAATCAAGAAGGAGCATCAAGTGTTGATGGTCAACAAGACCACCAGTTTCAAGAAAAAGGGTAAAGGGAAGAAGGGGAACTTCAAGAAGAACGGCAAGCAAGTTGCTGCTCAAGTGAAGAAGCCCAAGTCTGGACCTAAGCCTGAGACTGAGTGCTTCTACTGCAAAGGGACTAGTCACTGGAAGCGGAACTGCCCCAAGTATTTGGCGGATAAGAAGGATGGCAAGGTGAACAAAGGTATATGTGATATACATGTTATTGATTTGTACCTTACTAATACTCGCAGTAGTACCTGGGTATTTGATACTGGTTCTGTTGCTAATATTTGCAACTCGAAATAGGGACTACGGATTAAGCGAAGATTGGCTAAGGACGAGGTGACGATGCGCGTGGGAAATGGTTCCAAAGTCGATGTGATCATCGTCGGCACGCTACCTCTACATATACCTTCGGGATTAGTTTTAGACATGAGTAATTGTTATTTGGTGCCAGCGTTAAGCATGAACATTATTTCTCGATCTTGTTTGATGCGAGATGGTTATTCATTTAAATCCGAGAATAATGGTTGTTCTATTTATATGAGTAATATCTTTTATGGTCATGTACCCTTGAAGAGTGGTCTATTTTTGTTGAATCTCGGTAGTAGTGACACACATATTCATAATATTGAAGCCAAAAGATGTAGAGTTGATAATGATAGTGCAACTTATTTGTGGCACTGCCATTTGGGTCATATTGGTGTAAAGAGCATGAAGAAACTCCATTCTGATGGACTTTTGGAATCACTTGATTATGAATCACTTGGTACTTGCGAACCATGCCTCATGGGCAAGATGACTAAAACTCCGTTCTCCGGAACAATGGAGCGAGCAAAAGAGTTGTTGGAAATCATACATACTGATGTATGTGGTCCGATGAATATTGAGGCTCGCGGCGGGTATCGTTATTTTCTCACCTTCACAGATGATTTGAGCAGATATGGGTATATCTACTTGATGAAACATAAGTCGGAAACATTTGAAAAGTTCAAAGAATTTCAGAGTGAAGTGGAAAATCATCGTAACAAGAAAATAAAGTTTCTACGATCTGATTGTGGAGGAGAATATTTGAGTTACGAGTTTGGTCTTCATTTGAAACAATGCGGAATAGTTTCGCAACTCACGCCACCCGGAACACCAGAGCGTAATGGTGTGTCCGAACGTTGTAATCGTACATTACTAGATATGGTGCGATCTATGATGTCTCTTACTGATTAACCGCTATCATTTTGGGGTTATGCTTTAGAGACGACTGCATTCACGTTAAATAGGGCACCATCTAAATCCGTTGAGACGACACCTTATGAACTGTGGTTTGGCAAGAAACCCAAGTTGTCGTTTCTTAAAGTTTGGGGCTGCGATGCTTATGTGAAAAAGCTTCAACCTGATAAGCTCGAACCCAAATCGGAGAAATGTGTCTTCATAGGATACCCAAAGGAGACTATTGGGTACACCTTCTATCACAGATCCGAAGGCAAGACATTCGTTGCTAAGAATGGATCCTTTCTAGAGAAGGAGTTTCTCTCGAAAGAAGTGAGTGGGAGGAAAGTAGAACTTGATGAGGTAACTATACCTGCTCCCTTATTGGAAAGTAGTTCATCACAGAAATCAGTTCCTTTGACTACTACACCAATTAGTGAGGAAGCTAATGATGATGATCATGTAACTTCAGATCAAGTTACTACTGAACCTCGTAGGTCAACCAGAGTAAGATCCGCACCAGAGTGGTACGGTAATCCGGTTCTGGAGGTCATGTTACTTGACCATGACGAACCTACGAACTATGAGGAAGCGATGATGAGCCCAGATTCCGCGAAATGGCTTGAGGCCATGAAATCTGAGATGGGATCCATGTATGAGAACAAAGTGTGGACTTTGGTTGACTTGCCCGATGATCGGCAAGCCATAGAGAATAAATGGATCTTCAAGAAGAAGACTGACGCTGACGGTAATGTTACTGTCTACAAAGCTCGACTTGTTGCGAAAGGTTTTCGACAAGTTCAAGGAGTTGACTACGATGAGACCTTCTCACCCGTAGCGATGCTTAAGTCCGTCTGAATCATGTTAGCAATTGCTGCATTTTATGATTATGAAATTTGGCAAATGGATGTAAAGACTGCATTCCTGAATGGATTTCTGGAAGAAGAGTTGTATATGATGCAACCCGAAGGTTTTATCAATCCAAAGGATGCTAACAAAGTGTGTAAGCTCCAGCGATCCATTTATGGACTGGTGCAAGCATCTCGGAGTTGGAATAAACATTTTTATAGTGTGATCCAAGCATATGGTTTTATACAGACTTTTGGAGAAGCCTGTATTTACAAGAAAGTGAGTGGGAGCTCTGTAGCATTTCTAATATTATATGTGGATGACATATTGTTGATTGGAAATGATATAGAATTTCTGGATAGCATAAAAGGATACTTGAACAAGAGTTTTTCAATGAAAGACCTCGGTGAAGCTGCTTATATATTGGGCATCAAGATCTATAGAGATAGATCAAGACGCTTAATTGGACTTTCACAAAGCACATACCTTGATAAAGTTTTGAAGAAGTTCAAAATGGATCAAGCAAAGAAAGGGTTCTTGCCTGTGTTACAAGGTGTGAAGTTGAGTCAGACTCAATGCCCGACCACTGCAGAAGATAGAGAGAAAATGAAAGTGTTCCCTATGCTTCAGCCATAGGCTCTATCATGTATGCAATGCTGTGTACCAGACCTGATGTGTGCCTTGCTATTAGTTTAGCAGGGAGGTACCAAAGTAATCCAGGAGTGGATCACTGGACAGCGGTCAAGAACATCCTGAAATACCTGAAAAGGACTAAGGATATGTTTCTCGTTTATGGAGGTGACAAAGAGCTCGTCATAAATGGTTACGTCGATGCAAGCTTTGACACTGATCCGGATGACTCTAAGTCACAAACCGGATACGTATTTATATTGAACGGTGGAGCTGTCAGTTGGTGCAGTTCTAAGCAAAGCGTCGTGGCGGGATCTACGTGTGAAGCGGAGTACATAGCTGCTTCGGAAGCAGCAAATGAAGGAGTCAGGATGAAGGAGTTCATATCCGATCTAGGTGTCATACCTAGTGCATCGGGTCCAATGAAAATCTTTTGTGACAATACTGGTGCAATTGCCTTGGCAAAGGAATCCAGATTTCACAAGAGAACCAAGCACATCAAGAGACGCTTCAATTCCATCCGCGATCAAGTCAAGGAGGGAGACATAGAGATTTGCAAGATACATACGGATCTGAATGTTGCAGACCCGTTGACTAAGCCTCTCTCATGAGCAAAACATGATCAGCACCAAGACTCCATGGGTGTTAGAATCATTACTGTGTAGTCTAGATTATTGACTCTAGTGCAAGTGGGAGACTGAAGGAAATATGCCCTAGAGGCAATAATAAAGTTGTTATTTATATTTCCTTATATCATGACAAATGTTTATTATTCATGCTCGAATTGTATTAACCGGAAACTTGGTACATGTGTGAATACATAGACAAACAGAGTGTCACTAGTATGCCTCTACTTGACTAGCTCGTTGAATCAAAGATGGTTAAGTTTCCTAGCCATAGACATGAGTTGTCATTTGATTAACAGGATCACATCATTAGAGAATGATGTGATTGACTTGACCCATTCCGTTAGCTTAGCACTTGATCGTTTAGTTTGTTTCTATGGCTTTCTTCATGACTTATACATGTTCCTATGACTATGAGATTATGCAACTCCCAAATACCGGAGGAACACTTAGTGTGCTATCAAACGTCACAATGTAACTGGGTAATTATAAAGATGCTCTACATGTGTGTCCAATGGTATTTGATGAATTGGCATAGATCGAGATTAGGATTTGTCACTCCGATTGTCGGAGAGGTATCTCTGGGCCCTCTTGATAATGCACATCACTATAAGCCTTGCAAGCAATGTGACTAATGAGTTAGTTGCGGGATGATGCATTACGGAACGAGTAAAGAGACTTGTCGGTAACGAGATTAAACTAGGTATTGAGATACCGACGATCGAATCTCGGGCAAGTAACATACCGATGACAAAGGGAACAACGTATGTTGTTATGCGGTTTGACCGATAAAGATCTTCATAGAATATGTAGGAACCAATATGAGCATCCAGGTTCCGCTATTGGTTATTGACCAGAGATGAGTCTCAGTCATGTCTACATAGTTCTCGAACCCGTAGGGTCCGCACGCTTAACGTTTGGTGACAATCGGTATTATGAGTTTATGTGTTTTGATGTACCGAAGGTAGTTCAGAGTCCCGGATATGATCACGGACATGACGAGGAGTCCGAAATGGTCGAGACATAAAGATCGATATATTGGACGACTATGTTTGGACATCGGAATGGTTCCGGGTGAGTTTGGGCATTTATCGAAGTACCGGGAGGTTACCGGAACCCCCCTGGAAGTATATGGGCCTTATTGGGCCATAGTGGGAGAGGAGGAGAAGGGAGCCTAGGAGGGGGCACGCCCCCCAAGCCCAATCCGAATTGGGTGGGGGTCGTCCCCCTTGCCTTCCCCTCTCTCCCCCTTCCTTCCTCTCCTAATCCAACTAGGGAAGGGGGGGGGAATCCTACTCCCGGTGGGAGTAGGACTCCCCTTGGGCGCGCCAAAGAGGGCCGGCCCTCCCCCTCCTCCACTCCTTTATATACGGGGGAGGGGGGCACCCCATAGACACATAAGTTGACAGTTGTCTTAGCCGTGTGCGGTGCCCCCCCTCCACAGATTCCATCTCGGTCATATCGTTGTAGTGCTTAGGCAAAGCCCTGCGTCCGTAACTTCATCATCACGCCGTCGTGCTGACGAAGCTCTCCCTCTACCCTCAGCTGGATCGAGAGTTCGTGGGACATCGCCGAGCCGAACGTGTGCAGATCGCGGAGGTGCCATACTTTCGGTACTAGGATCGGTCGGTCGTGAAGACGTACGACTACATCAACCGCGTTGTCATAACGCTTCCGCTTTCGGTCTA
Source organism: Triticum aestivum (assembly GCF_018294505.1). Lineage (NCBI taxonomy): Eukaryota > Viridiplantae > Streptophyta > Magnoliopsida > Poales > Poaceae > Triticum > Triticum aestivum. The sequence continues at coordinate 381,250,690 of NC_057799.1, read as the reverse complement.
CGAGGGTACGGGGACAACACTCTCCCCTCTCTTTGCTATGCATCACCTAGATGGATCTTGCGTGTGCGTAGGATTTTTTTTGAAATTACTGCGTTCCCCAACAATGGTTGTAAACTTGTGGGCTGTAAGTGGGTGTTCAAAAAGAAGCTAAAGCCTGATGGTACTATTGATAAATGCAAGGCTCGTCTTGTGGCCAAGGGCTACACTCAGAAAGAAGGCGAAGATTACTTTGACACATATTCACCCGTTGCTAGAATGACCACCATTCGAGTGTTACTTTTCCTGGCTGCCTCTTATGGTCTTATCATTCATCAAATGGATGTAAAGACAACTTTCCTCAATGGAGAGTTGGAAGAGGAAATCTATATGAATCAGCCTGATGGGTTTGTGGTAAACGGTGAAGAAAGAAAGGTGTGCAAGTTTTTAAAATCTTTGTATGGTCTGAAACAGGCACCTAAGCAATGGCATGAGAAGTTTGAAAGAACTCTCACTTCTGATGAGGACACCACAACCATCGACAAGTCTCCAACAATTATAGGTCCAATCACAAGAAGTCGCGCTAAACTAATAAGTGACCAGGTGATCGCTAACTTAAGTTTGCCTTGTAACCTTGATGACACAACTATGCTTTCATCCCCATTGTGGCTGGTTGAACTTAGGTATCACATGGAAGAAATCCAACAACCTATGAGCTCTTGAAGCAACCGGTCTGGAGGAACAAGTTTGGAGAAAACAAGTTTCAAGTAAAGCTGATGCTGTTGGTTTTTACCTCTGATGTTTCATTGTGCCACACCCATGTGGTCGAGAGATGGGGCCATAGGGGTACATCACCAGAAACTGCATCAAATTATCTTTCCAATGCAAAAAACCTCACATCATTTGGAGTTGTGAGTCAAAAGTTCTAGCCAATCTTGTGGAAGGTGTCCAGGCTGTCAAGCCTTCGCAAATTTCCGAGGAGCTCTCCAACAACCCGCCAAAGTTGACTGCTTATTCCCCCAAGGAAGCCCTACAAACCTGCTTACTTTTGAAACCATTTTCACACCTAGCTAAGGAGGGTTGTCCCTACTATAAAACACCATCTCCCCCGTCCTCTTGGGAACATTTTGTTAAACCATTCACCTACAAGCTTATGTAGCAAGACTGTGATACGTCTCCAACGTATCTATAATTTATGAAGTATTCATGCCAATATATTATCATTCTTGGGTGTTTTACAATCATTTTATAGCAACTTTATATCATTTTTTGGGACTAACCTATTGACCCAGTGCCCAGTGCCAGTTGCTGCTTTTTGCTTGTTTTTTACATCGCAGGAAATCAATATCAAACGAAGTCCAAACACCACGAAACTCCACGGAGATTTTTTATGGGCCAGAAGACTTCCGATGGGCCAAAGAAGCACCTAGGGGGTTTCCCGAGGGGGGCACCACCCACCAGGGTGCGCCAGCCCCCCTGGCGCGCCCAGGTGGGTTGTGCCCACCTCGATGGCCTCCCGCGCCCGTTCTTTGCACTACAAATTCCCAAATATTCCGAAACCCATCGGGGTAAACCTAGATCAGAAGTTCCGCCGCTGCAAGGCTCTGTAGCCACCTAAAACCAATCTAGACCTGTTCCGGCACCCTGCCGGAGGGGGGAGTCATCTCCGGTGGCCATCTTCATCATCCCGGCGGTCACCATGATAAGGAGGGAGTAGTCCACCCTCGGGGCTGAGGGTTTGTACCAGTAGCTATGTGTTTGATCTCTCTCTCTCTCTCTCTCTCTCGTGATCTATATCATGGGCTTTGTTAATATAGTCGGATCATATGACGTTTCTCCCCTCTATACTCTTGTTATGATGAATTGAATCTTTACCCTTCAAAGTTTTGTCTTGTCGGATTGAATATTCAAAGATGAGAACACATGATATATGTCTTGCAATATGAATACTTGAGGTGACAATGGGGTATCATATTGATTCACTTGATATGTGTCTTGGCATTCAACTCGCGGATTCCCGCAGTGATATTGGGGTAATCTATGCATAGGGGTTGATGCATGTTTTTCTCCGGTAGAAACTTTGGGGTCTCCTTGTAGTTCTTTGTGTGGATTGAGTATTATGAATATGAACTTGCTTTGGTGTTATCTTAGTACGAACTCTTGATTATATCGATTGGAAAGAATAGCTTGCGTTACTCTAATACGAACTCTAGGATAGATTGATCGGAAAGAATAGCTTTGAGGTGGCTTCGTACCCTACAAACAATTCCTATCTTTTGTTCTCTGCTAATAGGAACTCGGAAGTGATTCTTTGCTGCACTTTGAGGGATAATTATATGATCCAACTATGTTAGCATTGTTGGGAGATTGCACTAGCGAAAGTACGGACACTAGGTCTCATTTTCAAGCATTGCAATACCGTTTTTGTGCCCGTTTACTATTTGCTACCTTGCTGTTTTTCATTATTCAGATTATAAAAATATATTTCTACCATCAATATTACACTTTTATCACCATCTCTTCACCGAACTAGTGCACCTATACAATTTGCCATTGTATTGGGTGTGTTGGGGACACAAGAGATTTCTTGTATTTGGTTGCAGGGTTGTTTGAGAGAGACCATCTTCATCCTACACCTCCCACAGATTGATAAACCTTAGGTCATCCACTTGAGGGAAAATTGCTACTGTCCTACAAAACTCTACGCTTGGAGGCCCAACACGAGTCTACAAGAATAAAGTTGCGTAGTAGACATCAAGCTCTTTTCTGGCGCCGTTGCCGGGGAGGTGAGTGCTTGAAGGTATATCTTTAGATCTTGCAATTGAATCTTTTAGTTTCTTATTTTATCACTAGTTTGGTTTATAAAAGAAAACTACATAAAAATGGAATTTAGGTTGCATCATATTATTGATCATCTTTATAATATCTTTCTTGAAAATGATGGTTCGGAGAATTATGCTCAAATGTTAGAAGAAGAAGTCAATAAAATGTTTGGCACAAAATATTTGAATGATGAGCATGATTGCAATATTGCTAGTATGAATTCTTTGAATATCCATGATGCTAATGATATGCAAAGCCATATGCTTGGGGATGCTATATTTGATGAAAATGATATTTTTAGTCCCCCAAGTTTTGATGAGAAAATTTATTATGATGATTGCACACCTCCTATTTATGATGATTGTATTGATGAAAGTGGATTCGGAGAGGTCATGACTTTATTTAATGATGAATCCACTATTTTGGAAGAGGTTGCAATTGATTATGACAACAAAGTTGCTATCTATGATGATTATGGTGATGACATGTATGATATATTGAATAATTATAACCATGAAACTTGTCATCATGATTTTAATTTTCAATCACATGATAGTTATTTTGTTGAGTTCGCTGCCACTACTATTGATGAGAATAAATTTGCTTATGTGGAGAGTAACAAAATTTCTATGCTTATGTATCATGAAAAGAATGCTTTATCTGATAGCTATATTGTTGAATTCATTCATGATGCTACTGAAAATTATTATGAGAAAGGAACATATGCTTGTAGGAATTGCAATAATATCAAGTTTCCTCTCTTTGTGTTGAAAATTTTGAAGTTATGCTTGCTTTGCCTTCCTATGCTAGTTGATTCTTGTTCCCATAAGTTGTTTGCTCACAAAATCCCTATGCATAGGAAGTGGGTTAGACTTAAATGTGTTTGATATATACTTCATGATGCTCTCTTTGTGTTTCAATTCTTATCTTTTATGCGAGCATCATTGAACTCATCATGCCTAGCTAAAAGTCATTAAAGAAAAGCACTTGTTGGGAGACAACCCAACACTTTTACCTACTGTTTTTGTGTGTTCACATGATTATGATACTGTAATGATCTTGTTTTATTGCTTTTGTTTCAATAAAGTGCCAAGTAAAGCCTTTGGGATCATGTTGGGTGATAGTTGATTTGACCCTGCTGAGAACAGAAACTTTTGCGCTCACGAAAAAAAGTTTTATTTTTAACAGAAGAGTGATTTTGAGTTGATTCTGTTTGAAGGAGTTTAATATACAAATTTCTCACGTGGTCCAATTTTTTCATAATTTTTGGAGTAGCAGAAGTATGGTTTGAGTACAGATTACTACAGACTGTTCTGTTTTTGACAGATTCTGTTTTCATTGCATAGTTTGCTTGTTTCCTAGTATTTATGGCTTATATTGCTCAATATAAATTGTGGAAATGATATGTTACAGTAGGCATTGTGTGGAAACAATTATGAATTTTTTCTTTGACAGTACCAAAGTGAAATGGTTGGCTCTTTATCATACTAACCTATCTCACAAAGTTCCGTTAAGTTTTGTGTGATTGAAGTTTTTCAAGTTTTGGGTGAGATATCGATATGAGGAGAATAAAGACTGACAAGACCCTAAGCTTGGGATGCCCAAGGCACCCCAAGTTAATATCCAAGGAATATCCAAGCAACTAAGCTTGGGGATGCCCCGGAAGGCATCCCCTCTTTCGTCTCCAACATTATCGGTAACCTCACTTGGAGCTATGTTTTCATTCGTCACATGATATGTGTTTTACTTGTAGCATCAATTTATTTTATTAGGATTTGCTTGCTGTTATTTAAAATATATTTTTTTCATCTTTTATTTCAATAAAGGTGGCATTGATAGCCATTACTATGCTTATTTTACAAGTCTACATGTTGCTGTTTGAAAACAGAAAGTTTACCTCTGTTGCAAAAATTCCCTAGAAAACTCAGAGTGTGATAAAATGTTGAAACTTTTTGAAAATTAAGCTCTGATAAATTCTCTACAGTTTGGTAGATTTTCATAATTTTTGGAGTTAGGGAAGTATGATGAATCTTGCATTCTTTACAGACTGTACTGTTTTGGCAGATTGCTGTTATGGTTGCATTGTTTGCATATGTTTGCCTGTTCAATGATTCTATTTGAGGATAGGAGTATTAAATATGCAGAGGAATTTAGTATGAAATGTTAAATAATAATTTTTTTGATTTGCTACAGTAGAAGATGATAAAGTTTTTGCATTGGTTTATACTGACTTATCTCACGAGTTCTTGTTGAGTTTTGTGTGGATGAAGTTTTTGAGATTTAGGAAAACCGTGATATGAGAGGAATTAAGGAGACACAAAAGCTCAAGCTTGGGGATGCCCAAGGCACCCCAAGATAATATTTCAAGAAGCCTCAAGCATCTAAGCTTGGGATGCCCCGGTAGGCATCCCACCTTTCTTCTTTAACAATTATCGGTTAGTATCGGTTGAGCCTAAGTTTTTGCTTCTTCACATGAGTTGTGCTATTCTTAGAATGTCATTTTATTTATTTTTGCTTGCTTTTTTAATAAATTGCTTAGATCTGTAAGTTTTTAAATAAGAGATAGTCCTCAAATAGCTACCTATTTACTTAACTACTCGTTTGATCTTCACTTATATCTTTTTGGAGTAGTTTGTCATTTGCTCTTGTGCTTCACTTATATCCTATGAGTAAATTGTTGAATAAATTGAATGTCATGAAGTTGAAATCATATCATGCCTAGTGGTAGCTTCACATTTGGGTTTAGAAAGTGAAATCTTTTGAGGCTTGACAATCACAATATTGGTCATACAAGTAATTCACGAATAATTAGTATAAGGAAGAGAACTTTCACATGCAAATACACTATCGTAGAAAACTTTTGTGATTGTAAGCCCCCATCAAAATATTATATGGCAAAATTGTTGACATTGGACAAGGAAGACAACGTAATGGTTTATGTTTGTTCATATTCACACAGAAGTCATATTGTCATGGATCCTTCAACATGTGGTGCTTGCCCCCCATCTTTGCTAGCCAAAAATTCCGCACCAAGTAGAGATACTACCTGTGCATCCAAAAACCCTTAAACCCAAATCTTATTTTCAAGAGTCCACCATACCTACCTATATGCGGTATTTCCGTGCCGTTCTAAGCAAATTTGTATGTGCCATCTCTATTTTTCAAAAATAAATTTCTTTTTTGTGTGCTCGTACCACTCGCGAGGCGGTGAGGGGTGGCCAATATTTTCCATGCTAGATGTGTTATTCTCACGATGAGTGTTTATTCACTTGTCATTGCACGAGAGTAAGGCAAAGGTTTTAGGGATGCCCAGTCCCGAAATGAAAAAAATGAATTTATTGATGTTGTCAAAGAATAAATTCCTTGGAAAGTGTTGGTATGGAGGGCACCTGTGGATACGGATAGCCATGTAAAGTGAAAGTATGGTGGAAAGGAATAAACTTTATTTTCTTTTGGGAACCGCCTATGATATCTCTAGCATGGAAAGTGTTGGGAGCTCTAAGTCGTTTTCGTTGGTGGAAACAGTATGCCTCTCAAAATGTTTTTATCTCTCAACTTTCGCTTTGAGCTCTGGCACCTCTACAGATCCCTACTTCCCTCTGCAAAGGGCCTATCTTTTACTTTTATGTAGTTACTTTCATGCAAAGAGTCAAAGTTATTCTCTCTATTCCTTTTAATTTTTTTCTCTTTTGGCAAGCATCATGTGGTGAGGAAAGATCTAGGCACATATGTCCAGTTGAATATGGGTAGCATGAGTTATTATTGTTGACATCACCCTTGAGGTGAATACGTTGGGAGGCAAAACAATAAGCCCCTATTTTTCTATGTGTCCAGTTGAAACGTTTTGCTCATGTGTATGCGGTGAGTGTTAGCAATCATAGAAGACTATAAGATGGTTGAGTATGTGGAGCTCTTACTTAAACTTTCGTTGAATATGTTGAATTACAATTGCTTGGTGACTAAGAACATAGGTTGTTGGGTTTCAAGAGAGTTCATTGTTTAAACCTTAACATGTGAATTGGTTGCCACTACAACATGAGAAATTTATGAGAAAGAATTGTTGTTATGATGCTAGAAAAAGTGATTGAAATTGTCATTGATCAAACTTTTGCATTCTGCTAGCATTCACACTTCATAAATTATTTCTTTTATCATTTACCTACTCGAGGACGAGCAGGAATTAAGCTTGGGGATGCTGATATGTCTCCAACGTATCTATAATTTATGAAGTATTCATGCCAATATATTATCATTCTTGGGTGTTTTACAATCATTTTATAGCAACTTTATATCATTTTTTGGGACTAACCTATTGACCCAGTGCCCAGTGCCAGTTGCTGTCTTTTGCTTATTTTTTACATCGCGGGAAATCAATATCAAACGAAGTCCAAACACCGTGAAACTCCAAGGAGAATTTTTATGGGCCAGAAGACTCCCGATGGGCCAAAGAAGCACCTGGGGGTGCCCCGAGGGGGGCACAACCCACCAGGGCGCGCCACGCCCCCCTGGCGCACCCAGGTGGGGCCTGGCGCACCCAGGTGGGTTGTGCCCACCTCGGTGGCCTCCCGCACCCCTTCTTTGCACTATAAATTCCCAAATATTCCGAAACCCATCGGGGTAAACCTAGATCAGCAGTTCTGCCGCCGCAAGGCTCTGTAGCCACTGAAAACCAATCTAGACCCGTTTCGGCACCCTGCCGAAGGGGGGAATCATCTCCGATGGCCATCTTCATCATCCCGGCGGCCACCACGATGAGGAGGGAGTAGTCCACCCTCGGGGCCGAGGGTTTGTACCAGTAGCTATGTGTTTGATCTCTCTCTCTCATGATCTATATCATGGGATTTGTTAATATAGCCGGATCATATGATGTTTCTCCCCTCTATACTCGTGTTATGATGAATTGAATCTTTACCCTTCAAAGTTTTGTCTTGTCGGATTGAATATTCAGAGATGAGAACACATGATATATGTCTTGCAATATGAATACTTGAGGTGACAATGGGGTATCATATTGATTCACTTGATATGTGTCTTGGCATTCAACTCGCGGATTCCTGCGGTGATATTGGGGTAATCTATGCATAGGGGTTGATGCACTTTTTCTCCGGTAGAAACTTTGGGGTCTCCTTATAGTTCTTTGTGTGGATTGAGTATTATGAATATGAACTTGCTTTGGTGTTATGTTAGTACGAACTCTTGATTAGATCGATCGAAAAGAATAGCTTGTGTTACTCTAGTACGAACTCTAGGATAGATTGATCGGAAAGAATAGCTTTGAGGTGGCTTCGTACCCTACAAACAATTCCTATCTTTTGTTCTCCGCTAATAGGAACTCGGGAGTGATTCTTTGCTGCACTTTGAGGGATAATTATATGATCCAACTATGTTAGCATTGTTGGGAGATTGCACTAGCGAAAGTATGGACCCTAGGCCTCATTTTCAAGCATTGCAATACCGTTTTTGTGCCCGTTTACTATTTGCTACCTTGCTGTTTTTATTTATTCAGATTATAAAAATATATTCTACCATCAATATTACACTTTTATCACCATCTCTTCGTCGAACTAGTGCACCTATACAATTTGCCATTATATTGGGTGTGTTGGGGACACAAGAGATTTCTTGTATTTGGTTGCAGGGTTGTTTGAGAGAGCCATCTTCATCCTACACCTCCCACGGATTGATAAACCTTAGGTCATCTACTTGAGGGAAAATTGCTACTGTCCTACAAAACTCTGCGCTTGGAGGCCCAACACGAGTCTACAAGAATAAAGTTGCATAGTAGACATCAGACTGCTCGAGAGATCCGAGAGATCTTGCTACCTTTGCTCTTGTGAGTTCATTCGGATTCGCGAGAAGGAGTCTCTGGCTCCCCCTAGTTCGTGCTCTACGGTTCTGGCCGTTTTGTGTGGATTAGTCCCAGCTTGAGGTTCAGCGATTGTTCGGACAGCGGGTTGGAGTTCTTATAGTTTCGGTCAGCCACCCCCAACGTACGGGTTGCATCCAACCTTGGCAGGTATAAAGCTAGTTATTCCGGCTTCTTGCAGCTAGTTATCCGTTCCGATTCGTTCCTACGACATGAAGATCGGGCCACCCTTGGGCGTGAACTTGTTCATCGGGTTCCCACCTATCATTTGGCATCAGAGCCTTTGTTGACATGGTAGGATCTGTTATCCAAGTTTTTTTTGCTATCATCCCTTTAGATCGAGTGTTTTTCATGCTATATTTTCTGTCCTAGAAGTCCAAAGCCCCACCAATAATAAATCCAAGCCTTGTTGGTGCTGAGATCTTATTGTTGCATACCTTGCATGTTCTTCATCTTTTAGATCTGCACCAAGTTCGTCTTTGTAATTGCTTTCATATTTGGTTGTTGTGCTTTGGAAAAAAGAGTGAAAAAAAAGAGTGGCAAAAAAAATCAATGAAATAAAAAAAAGAGTGGCAAGAAAGTAAAGAGAGAAAAATAAAGTGTTGTGTAAGATCCAAAAGTTTCAGCTTGGTAGAAATTTTTTAGAAGCTTGTGTGTTGTGTGCTTTTCAATCTTGGTGCAAAGGTGCAACAGATCTATCCCCATATTTTCTTGGTTTGCATCAACTTGATTTCAGCACAAGCCCCTTTTTGTTTACCCCACCGAGCTCCACCAAAAACTGAAGCAAGTTCTTTGATCCCTGTCTTTCAATCGCTTTAGCACATCTGGGAGAAGCACAATCTGATGTGAACTCATAAGAACTTTGGTGAGTAATAGGTGAGGTTGTGTGATTCCACAAAATTATCCTATTCCACTTTTGGCCTTACTAACATGGTAGGATCTAGACCGGGTGTTCATGGAGAAAACCATGGGGAAGAAGATGCCCCGGTCAAACGTGCCAAGCTGCAGCAACTCGAGAACAACTTAATCCAAGCCATGGAGAGGATGCTTCATGAGCGTCCTCCAGCAGGTGGTGATAGGGTTCGCCACCGACAACACCCTATTGATCCACTTGAGGAAGTTGGCGATGAGAATTCCGTGCACGCTGCTGTGGATGGTGCCTTGTAGGATGATAACAACAATTATGGTGGTCATGTGGCTGCTGCTCATGGGCGTGGTGCCGCTGCTCATGGAGGGCAGCGAGGAGGACAACTTCAAGGGCGAGGCCATGGTCCTCATGGCACTACTATGACCCCCATGAGCGTGTTGCTCGTGGTCATGGAGATGATTTTGATGATTACGATGGTGTCCCATACCGTCGTGCCACTGAAGATGGGCGTCGTGCAGAACATCATGATCGAGATGGTCGAGATGACATAGCAAGAATCAAGTTGCACGTCCCCAAGTTCACAGGAAAGGAAGACCCCGATGCATATTTTGATTGGGAAGAGCAGTGTGATCAGATTTTTTGTATCCATAACCTTGCTGATCCGAAGAGAGTCAACCTTGCTTGTGTTGAGTTTTCTGGTTATGCACTCACTTGGTTGAACCAACTCCAAGAAAATCAGCTGCTGCTAGGCCGTGACCACATTGACACTTGGGAAGAGATGAAACAAGCCATGAGGCGAAGGTTTGTTCCTTCACAATATCAAAGAGATCTTCCAAACAGATTGCAGCGCCTCAGCCAAGGTACGCGCACGGTGGATGAGTACTATAAAGAGATGGAATTGTTGCTGGTTCATGCTCATATTCATGAAGATGAGGAGTCAAAGATGGCAAGATTTCTGCATGGTCTCAACAATGAAATTTCTGATTTTGTGGAGATGTTTCCCTATAACACTCTACAAGATATTCTCGAGCAAGCAAAGCGCACGGAGAAGAAGGTGCAGCGGAGTGGTCATGGACGGATATCTCATAACCGCACCACCACACCATGGAAAAGGTTGCAGCCAAGTGCCTCTCATGGTGGTTCTCGGTTTCAGCATACTTCACACCCTATTGCCACCCGGCGAACAACGGCTTCATCGTCATCATCACCGGCTCCTAGAATGTTGACAAGCATGCTTCTTCTGTTGCTGTAACTACTTCTAACCCCATGGCTGTACCATGATCTCGAAGCCGAGATATTGCGTGTTGGAAGTGCAAAGGGCATGGTCACATTTCTTCTTAATGTTGAAACAAGAGAGTTCTATTTGTCAATGAACAAGGTGATTGGGAATCTGAGAGTGAACATGAAGATAGTGGGGCACTGGATGAGCATGAGGATGAAGAAAGTGGGAAGAGTGTTGTGATATTCAAGCTGACATGGGAGATTGCTTTGTTTCTCGTCGTGTGCTTAGTGTCAACGCAGCTAGAGAAGAGAAAGGGCAGCGCCATAATATTTTTCACACCCGTGGCACCATCAAGGACAAGGTTTGCAAAATTATTGTTGACAATGGTAGTAGTAACAACATTGCAAGTTCAGATTTAGTAGAGAAATTGGGACTGAAACAAAGAAGGCACCTGAGTCCATATAAGATGCAATGGTTCAATGATTGTGGCACACTTCGAGTAAGCAACATAGTCACCGTTCAGTTTTCCATTGGGAAGTACCAAGATCAAGTGGAATGTGACGTGGTGCCAATGCAAGCATGCCAATTGCTGTTGAGAAGACCTTGGTTGTATGATCATGCTGTGCAAATTAGCGGCCGTGCTAATCGCCTCACGTTCCAATACGAGGGAGAGCGCATATCTTTGCTCCCTTTGACACCCGAAGAAATATTGATGGATGATCTAAAAAGGAAGGAGAGAGTGAGGGAGAAACACTTGAGTGACATCCACCAACATAGTGAGCGAGAGAATCCAAAGACAAATAAAACCCCACAACTTAAATTGACCAAGACATGGGGGAAAAGGATTAGTTATGATGGCTAGGAAAAGGGACATGAGAGAGTTGAGAGAACCCAATTCCGTGTTCTTTGTACTTTTTTACAAGGACAACTTTCTTTCCAGCTACTAACGAATTATCCTCTACCACTCCTAGTGTTGTTGCTGAAATTTTGCAGGGGTATGAAGATGTGTTCCCCGAGGAGATGCCACTGGGGCTGCCACCACAAAGAGGCATTGAGCACCAAATTGATTTGGTCCCAGGAGCCCCATTGCCGAACCGACCACCATACCGCACAAACCCAGAGGGAACCAAGGAGATTTAGCGACAAGTTGAAGGCCTACTAAACAAAGGTTATATAAGGGAAGGTCTCTCTCCTTGTGTTGTACCCGTTCTTTTAGTACCAAAAAAAGATGGATCTTCCCGCGTGTGTTGTGATTGTAGGCCTATTAACAACATCACCGTGAGGTATACGCACCCCATACCTAGGCTTGATGATATGCTTGATGAACTTAGTTGCGCCACCGTCCTTTCTAAAATTGACTTGCGAAGTGGCTACCACCAAATTAGAATGAGAGAGGGTGATGAATGGGAAACTGCTTTCAAAACAAAATCTTGTTTGTATGAGTGGTTAGTTATGCCATTTGGATTGACAAATGCGCCTAGTACCTTCATGAGGTTAATGAATCATGTGCTTAGAATGCCAGTAGTTAGTTGTTTACTTTGATGACATCCTGATTTATAGCAAAACTTTGGATGAACATGTTGAACACATCTAGTGTGTGCTTGCTGTCTTAAGAGAGGAGAGATTATATGCTAACAAGGAAAAGTGCACATTTTATACGAAGCTTTCTTGGCCTTGCTGGTTTCTACCATCGGTTTGTGAAGGACTTTAGCACCATTGCTGCCCCAATGAATGAGCTAACCAAGAAAGATGTTCCCTTCAAGTGGGCAAATGCACAAGAGAAGGCCTTCCAAGAGTCGAAAGAAAAATTGACATCTGCACCATTGCTTGCACTACCCAACTTTGATAAGACTTTTGAAATTGAATGTGATGCAAGTGGTGTTGGTATTGGAGGCGTACTAATGCAAGAAGTTAGGCCTATTGCATATTTTAGTGAGAAGCTAAGTGGTCCAACTCTAAATTACTCAGTTTATGACAAAGAATTATATGCACTTGTGAGATCTTTGGAAACATGGCAACATTATTTGTGGCCTAAAGAATTTGTGATACATTCCGACCATGAATCTTTAAAGCACCTTAGGGGTCAACAAAAATTGAACCGTAGACATGAAAAATGGAGTGAATTCATAGAATCTTTTCCCTATATTGTCAAGCACAAGAAAGGAAAAGATAATGTTGTTGCTGATGCTTTGTCTAGACGCCATATTTTACTCTCACAACTTGATACTAAAATTCTTGGGTTGCAAAGCATTAAAGAATTGTATGTCAATGACCCATATTTTGCTGAACCACGCTCAAAGTGTAGTGAGGGGAAAGGTTGGGAAAAGTTTCACTTGCATGGCGGATTCTTGCTTCGAGCTAACAAATTGTGCATTCCAGGTTGCTCTGTTCATTTGTTGCTTTTGCAGGAGGCTTGATGGTGGTCTCATGGGACATTTGGAGCAAAGAAAACTGAGAGTGTGCTAATCGACCATTTATTTTGGCCAAAGGATGAGGCGTGATGTTGAGCGCTACGTGCTATGTTGTGAGATCTGCCGCAAAGCTAAGTCACGTTTAAACCCTGATGGACTTTATACTCCTTTATCAATTCCTAGTACACCTTGGGAAGATATTTCCATGGATTTTGTTCTTAGACTACCACACAGTAAGAGGGGCAGTGATTCAGTTTTTGTGGTGGTTGATAGGTTTAGCAAAATGGCTCATTTTATCCCGTGTCATAAGAGCGATGATGCTTCACACATTGCTGATTTTTTTCCAGGGAAGTCGTGCAGCTACATGGAGTACCACGCACTATTGTTTTAGATCGTGACACCAAGTTTCTGAGCTATTTTTGGAAAACGTTGTGGGAAAAGCTAGGAAAAAAGCTTCTCTTTTCCACTACATGCCACCCACAAACGGATGGACAAACTAAAGTTGTCAACCGCACACTACCCATGATGCTGAGAGCAGTTTTAAAGAAAAATTTGAAGATGTGGGAAGAGTGTCTCCCCCATGTGGAGTTTGCATACAATATGACAGTACATTCGACCACTAAATTTTGTCCTTTTTAAATTGTTTATGGTTTCAAACCTGCTGCTCCCATAGATCTTTTGCCTTCACCATTGCAGGAGTGAACCAATCTTGATGCAAGTAAGCGTGCTGACTTCGTGAAGAAAATTCATGAGAAGACCAAGGAAAATATTGAGAAGATGACTGAACAATATGCAAAACGAGCAAACAAGGGAAGAAAGAATGTGTTGTTTGAAGAAGGTGATCTTGTGTGGGTACACCCACGGAAGGATCGTTTCCCAGATCACGCAAATGCAAGTTGCAGCCACGTGGAGATGGTCCATTCAAAGTGCTTGCGAAGATCAATGACAATGCCTACAAGATTGACCTTCCGATGGATTATGGTGTGATACGTCTCCGTCGTATCTACTTTTCCAAACACTTTTGCCCTTGTTTTGGACTCTAACTTGCATGATTTGAATGGAAATAACCCGGACTGACACAGTTTTCAGTAGAATTGCCATGGTGTTATTTTTGTGCAGAAATAAAAGTTCTCGGAATGACCTGAAACTTCACGGAGATTATTTTTGGAAATAATAAAAAATACTGGCGAAAGAATCAAGGACAGGGGGCCCACACCCTGTCCACGAGGGTGGGGGGCACGCCTACCCCCCTGGGCGCGACCCCTGCCTCGTGGGCCCCTGGTGCTCCACCAACCTCAACTCCAACTCTATATATTCACGTTCGGGGAGAAAAAAATCAAAGAGAAGGATTCATCGCGTTTTATGATACGAAGCCGCCGCCAAGCCATAATCTCTCTCGGGAGGGCTGATCTGGAGTCCGTTTGAGGCTCCAGAGAGGGGAATCCGTCGCCGTCGTCATCATCAACGATCCTCCATCACCAATTTCATGATGCTCACCGCCGTGCGTGAGTAATTCCATCGTAGGCTCGCTAGACGGTGATGGGTTGGATGAGATTTATCATGTAATCGAGTTAGTTTTGTTAGGGTTTGATCCCTAGTATCCACTATGTTCTGAGATTGATGTTGCTATGACTTTGCTATGCTTAATGCTTATCACTAGGGCCCGAGTGCCATGATTTCAGATCTGAACCTATTATGTTTTCATGAATATATGTGAGTTCTTGATCCTATCTGGCAAGTCTATAGTCACCTACTATGTGTTATGATCCGGCAACCCCGAAGTGACAATAATCGGGACCACTCCCAGTGATGACCGTATTTTGAGGAGTTCATGTATTCACTATGTGTTAATGCTTTGGTCCGGTACTCTGTTAAAAGGAGGCCTTAATATCCCTTAGTTTCCAATAGGACCCCGCTGCCACGGGAGGGTAGGACAAAAGATGTCATGCAAGTTCTTTTCCATAAGCACGCATGACTATATTCGGAATACATGCCTACATTACATTGATAAACTGGAGCTAGTTCTGTGTCACCCTATGTTATAACTGTTGCATGAATAATCGCATCCGGCATAATTATCCATCACCGATCCAATGCCTACGAGCTTTTCACATATTGCTCTTCGCTCAGTTACTTTACCGTTGCCACTGTTACAATTACTGCAAAACTGCTATCATTATTATCATATTACTTTGCTACTAAATACTTTGCTGCAGATATTAAGTTATCCAGGTGTGGTTGAATTTATAACTCAACTGCTAATACTTGAGAATATTCTTTGGCTCCCCTTGTGTCGAATCAATAAATTTGGGTTGAATACTCTACCCTCGAAAACTGTTGCGATCCCCTATACTTGTGGGTTATCATGGTGTTAGTCCAACTTTCAATGTGTTCGACGTCTCTCCATACTTTGGACCATCAGAGTCGAGGATGACTCCTTTTGAAGCGGGAGAGGATGATGAGGACACCACAACCATCGACAAGTCTCCAACAATTATAGGTCCAATCATAAGAAGTCGCGCCAAACTAATAAGTGACCAGGTGAACGCTAACTTAAGTTTGCCTTGTAACCTTGATGACATAATTATGCTTTCATCCCCATTGTTGTTGGTTGAACTTAGGTATCACATGGAATAAATCCAACAACCTATGAGCTCTTGAAGCAACCGGTCTGGAGGAACAAGTTTGGAGAAAACAAGTTTCAAATGAAGCTGATGCTATCAGTTTTTACCTCTGATGTTTTGTTGTGCCACACTCATGTGGTGGAGAGATGAGGCCATAGGGGTACATCACCAGAAGCTACATCATATTATCTTTCCAATGCAAAAAATCTCACATCATTTGGAGTTGTGAGTCAAAAGTTCTAGCCAATCTCGTGGAAGGTGTCCAGGCTGTCAAGGCTTCGCGAATTTCCAAGGAGCTCTCCAACAACTTCCAAAGTTGACTGGTTATTCCCTCAAGGAAGCCATGCAAACCTGCTTACTTTTGAAACCATTTTCATACCTAGATAAGGGGGTTGTCCCTGCTATAAAACCCCATCTCCCCCATCCTCTTGGGAACCTTTTGTCAAACCATTCAGCTACAAGCTTATGCAGCAAGACTGCTAGAGAGATCCGAGAGATCTTGCTACCTTTGCTCTTGTGAGTTCAAGCCTCTGGTTCCTCCTAGTTCGTGCTCTACGGTTCCGACCATTTTGTGGATTAGTCCCGGTTTGAGGTTCTGCGATTGTTCAGACAACGAGTTGGAGTTCTTATAGCTTCGGTCAGGCATCCCCAACGTATGGGTTGCATACAACCTTGGCAGGTATAAAGCTAGTTATCCCGGCTGCTTGCAGGTAGTTATCCCTTCCGATTCGATCCTACGACATGAACATCGGGACACCCTCGGGCGTGAACACGTTCATCGGATTCCCACCTATCAACTTTTCCGGGATTTATCATTAACGAAGCTGATAGATGTGTTCACTATCGCCATGGTGGGGGCAATAGTGTCATATTATGTTTGTATGTGGATGACATACTAATCTTCTTTACAAACATTAATGTGATTAATGAGGTCAAGTCTTTTCTATCAAAAAGTTTTGGCATGAAAAAACTGGGAGAAGCCGATGTAATTCTAAACATCAAACTTATTAAGGATGGGAGTGGGATTACTCTAACATAATCTCACTATGTTGAGAAGGTCTTGAGCCGGTTCGGCTTTATGGATAGCAAGCCTTCTCCAACACCTTATGATCCCACTGTGACACTCAGAAAGTATAAGAAAGAAATGAGAGATCAATTAAGATACTCTAAAATTGTTGGTTCACTCATGTACTTAGCTGGTGCTACAAGGCCAGATATCTCTTTTGCTGTGAGCCAACTGAGTAGGTTCATGTCCAACCCGGGTGATGATCATTGGCATGCACTAGAAAATATCTAAGAGGTACTGTGAGTTACGGAATTCACTATTCAGGGCATCCTGTTGTGCTAGAAGGATATAGTGATTCGAATTGGATCTCCGATGTTGATGTACTCTACGCCACAAGTGGGTATGTATTTACTCATGGAGGTGGCATAGTATCATGGAGGTCTTGCAAACAAACCATATTGACGAGCTCAACTATGGAAGCAGAACTAACTGCTTTAGACACAACTACTGTTGAGGCAGAATGGCTGCGTGAGCTCTTGATGGACTTGCCTGTGGTCGTAAAACATGTACCGTCTATTCTTATGAATTGTGACAACCAAACAGTTATCACTAAAGTGAACAATTCTAAGGATAATGCGAAATCATCAAGACACGTGAAGAGACGTTTAAAGTCTGTCAGGAAGTTGAGAAACTCCGGAGTAATAACTGTTACGTATATTCAAACACACAAAACCTGGCAGATCCCTTTACAAAGGGACTATCACGAAATGTGATAGATATTGCATCAAGGGAGATGGGTATGAGACCCATAGATGTTACACCATAGTAGTAACCCAACCTTTGTGATCGGAGATCCCGTGAATTAGGATCTAGGAAGAACAAGCTATTAGTTAACTAAGGAGAGTAATAAGTGACCGTCTCTAGGTGAAGATGCAAAACTCTCAGAGCCGTAGGGCTCAGAACTGTAAGGCAGGTTGGCACCATGCCTTAATGTGGTTCTATTGGCTATTATAGCAAAGATGCTGTCCTACAGAGCAGTCTTGAAAGAACACACCTATATGAGCTTTGATTGTAAATGTCGCAGTCTCTGAGATTTGGGTGATCTCTAGTAAGCTCACGAACAGACCAGGGAGTACGACGTATATGCTCCAAACCGCGAGGTAGCTTACTGGCAACCAGGTACTGGTTAAGAGTTTGAGTGAAACTTGTTCACACAAAACTAGCAATTCAAGGCATAGTCCATTGCCAAGTTGTGAATGGATGTAGCTTAAAGTTCTAGGCAGAAGTTCAACTTAACAGTCTTTGCTGAAACACTGGTATATTAAACAAGTGGTGAGAAAAGGTAAATCTCTAAATGGGTATTTGAGATCTGGTGGGGGATTGTTAGAAGTAATGGGCCTGGCCCATTAACAAAATCTGAAATCTCAAATGAGCTCATGTGTAAAATGGCAAGTGGTGGTGCTAAAGTTTAGTCCCACCCCAGAAGTTGTAGAAGAATTAGACCTCTTTATATAGTGGGTTCCCTTCACCAGTCTGAGTGGTGTGTTGAGAAGAGAGAGGGAAGACCACACGCACGCTCGCTCGCCTCGCCTCCCCGGGCCGAGGCGAGGCGAGGTGGCGCGTACGTGCGACATGCGCATGAATGGTCCGCCGAAATCCGGTCCGTCGCCTTGCAGGGCGCGGCTTCCTTTTGCCGTTTTATTTTTATGTCTTGGCAGACAAGTTAATGATTCCTTGTCTAGTAAGTATACGACTTAGAAACCAAGTCGGTTTGGGATTGTGATCGCGACAAAATACCGCCTCTGGTCCTAATATATATATAATGCTACCAGCTGCGGCCAAGGAAACACTGAAAACACTTAGAGTTTTACCTCATCTCGCAACTTGCGCCGCCATGATAGTCTACTTCATCCCTAATGCCGACGTGCATTAGTGTGCGGGAGAGCAGTTCTCTGGAACCATTCGTCCTTGAGATCCCGCACCGGGAGAGGACAGATTAGGTTTTTGGGAAGTGCTCTGCGCGACTGCTCAAATTCGTCATCACAGGTCGTCTTCCGTACAAGTTGCACGGTGCTACTCATTGTCGTCTTCATCGCCATCAACAACAAATCATCGCCAACATCATCATCAACACCGTCGCTCCTGTTGCAACTATCGAACAGTACGTCAATCATGATCTGTTCATGTATTTCTCTAAAGTTGCTATTATGTGTGCGATGCTGCTGTACATGATTTGCTGCTCTTCTAGTTTGCTAGATTGTTGCATGCTAGTCTCTGTCCTAGTCATGAATTATTTACTAGAATTAATCAGATCTTGCCTAATATTCCAACACAAAATACATGAGAAAAGATGAACGCTAGCAAGCAGCTGCGGCGGAGAGGAGACGACCAGTGAGAGAGCAGAGCAATAGAATAGCACACTACTAGGGAAATGCTTATAGGTAGGACATCAGTAGTAGCACTGGAAAATAACAAGCGTTGCTGCTAATTAGCAGTAGCGCTGGCATTGGGTAGCGCTACAAATAATGCTTTAGCAGTAGCGCTGGAAATGAGAAAAGCGCTACTGACAAGTGGGACCCAACGAGCACACCGACGCTAGATGTAGTAGCAGCGCGGCCCAAAATAAAGCGCTACTGCTAAAATCTTAGCAGTAGCTACTGCTCATGGGCCCCACTTAGTAGTAGCACGTCTTCTGACAAGCGCTACTACTGAGGACCATAGCAGTAGCGTTGTCTGGGAAACACTGCTGCTGCTAGGCGTGGCTGGTGCCACCTTTTCACCCCCTCCCCCTCCTTCCCCCTTTGCCCTATCCCCCTCCTTTCCCCTCTCCCCTCTCTAAGTTATTTCTCCACCATTGTTGCCCTTCTTCTCTCTTCCTTCTAGCTCTCTTCTCTCCCCATTAATGCCTCCCCACCATAATTCTCCTCCATAAATGTCCTCTTCTCTAGCTACCTCATTTATTTGGCTCTCCTTCCTTCCATACATATAGATCTAGCTAGCTCATCTCTCTCCCTCTCCATTAGTTAGCTAGAGTCATGTCTCCTCCCAACAACTAGATCTAGCTAGATATTTAGCCATCCACACACTTTCAATCGTCTCTATATAGGTAGCGAAGGCCTCGTCTAACCGTGCTCGATCTCTCTCGGGAGATAGGTGAGTAAAAAGTTGTGTATTTCAGGAATGGGAAAATGTGTGTTTGAGATATGGAGAGATTTGTGCGAGTGACATGCCCTCGAGTTGCTTATGTTTTGCCTCTCGGGAGATAGGTGAGTAAAAAGTTGTGCATTTTAAGAATGGGAAATGTGTGTTTGAGATATGGAGACATTTGTGCGAGTGGCATGCCCTCGGGTTGCTTATGTTTTGCCAAAATGTCGATTTATTTCCGTTTCGGTGAATTTCGAGCAAACTCGATATGTCCTATTTTTAGGCAAGGTCATGCCAAATTTTTATATGACTTTGATGCATGCATGCATTTTGTTTATAACCCTTTTGCTTGTTATACCGTGCAGTCGGTCATGAAGGTGAGTGGATGGAAGGTGGAGCAATACTTGCAATCTGCGGTGATGGACATGTAAGCAAATAATCAGACTAGGATTAGGTGTCCGTGTAGAAGATGCAAAGAAGGAGTCCTTTTGGACCCTTTTGATCGTGGCAGTTTGAAGGTGCACCTGCTGATGAATGATTTCATGCATGGTTATACAAGGTGGATAAGTGAAGATGATGATGAGGACATCCACATGGTAGGGAATAACGACATGGGGCTAGACGAAGAGATGACCGATCGACACGAAGACGATGGCACCGGGCATGGCGGCAGGGAAGAGTCCGGACATGGCGGCGGCGGAGAAGATTCCGGACACGACGAAGAAGAGTCCGAACATGGCGAAGAAGAGGCAGCGGTCACGCCGCAGTCTTCGATGCTACTAAGTGCAGTCGTGCAGGACCCTCATGTTCGAGACCTCCTTCGCAAGAGTACGACTAGCGAGAGAGTTGCTTCTAGAGAGGAGGCCAAGCTGGTAAAACTTGAAGTAGACTCGAAGACTCCATTGTATGACGGTTGCGATCCCGAGGTGACCCGCTTGAGTTTCATGCTCGAACTTCTAAAGACGAAGGCCAAAAACAGATGGACAGACAAAAGCCTCGATGAGCATTTGAAGTATCTACATAATAAAGTTCTTCCCGCGGGGAACCTGTGTCCTACTAGTGTCGAGGAGGCCAAGAAAATCGTTTGCCCTTTTGATTTGCCGCACATTAGATACCACGCATGCATCAACGATTGCATCATTTATCGGGGGAAGCACGCGGAAAAAACCAGCTGTCCAGTGTGCAATGATTCTCGATAGAAGAAGGCAGGAAAGAAAGCTCCTCGAAAAGTTGTATGGTACTTTCCGATCACCCCCCGTCTGCAGCGGTATTTCGTAGATCCTAAGGAAGCAAAGCTCATGCGCTGGCACGCGGAGAGGAACAAGCCCAACGATGGAGATGATCCGAAGCTGAGACACCTCGCAGATGCTAGCCAGTGGAGAGCATTCAACACCGTATATGGATCTGCTGCAGAAGATCCAAGGAACATCGTGCTTGGTGCGCGTACCGATGGCATGAATGCGTTTGGAAATCAGAACACCAATCACAACACATGGCCCATCTTTGTATGGATGTACAACCTCCCCCCATGGAAGTGCATGAAGATAAAGTACATACACATGAGCATGCTGATTCAAGGGCCGAAACAACTGGGAAATAATATTAACCTGTATATGGAGCTTCTGAAAGAGGAGCTAGACACATTATGGAAAACACCGGCATGGACATGGGACGCCAGCAAAGGAGAGTATTTCTGTATGAGAGCCGCGCTGATGACGACGGTGCATGACTATCTCGGTTACGGGTACACCTCAGGCCAGGTGGGTCACGGATACTGCGGATGCATGAGGTGCATGGATGATACAACGTCTCAGCAGCTTACATCAACGAAAGATGGCATCTGGGAAAATCGTGTACATGGGGCATCGTAGATGGCTCGAGAAGGATGACCCGTGGTGAAAACGTGGAGATCTATTCAATGGGTTGGCTGAGCATCGAGGACCTCCACTAAGAGGAGCAGCGCCGAAATCAACGAGCTGTTGAAAAACTGGAAACACTGCCCCGTGCCGGGAAAGATGAAAAAGGCGCCGGAGCTGCTGCTAAAGGTATGGAAAACAAGGTCTATTTTCTAGGACTTGGGGTACTGGCCCAATCACGACACGCCTCATTGCCTTGATCGAATGCATATCACAAAGAATGTCCCCGATAGCTTGCTTGGCACACTGATGAACATGCCAGAGAAGACCTAGGATGGCCCGAAGGCAAGGAAAGACTTGGAAGATTTGAAGATCAGGAAAGATCTTCACATGCCGCCCCGTGATACATCTCCAACGTATCTATAATTTTTGATTGTTCCATGCTATTATATTATCCATCTTGGATGTTTTATATGCATTTATATGCTGTTTTATATGATTTTTGGGACTAACCTATTAACCTAGAGCCCAGTGCCAGTTTTTGTTTTTTCCTTGTTTTTGAGTTTTACAGAAAAGGAATGCCAAACGGAGTCCAATTGACGTGCCAATTTTTTATGGTTTTTTATGGACCAAAAGAAGCCCCTGGAGTAAAAGAGTTGGGCTAGAAGAGCCCCGAGCCATCCACGAGGGTGGAGGTCGTGCCCTACCCCCCTGGGCGCGCCCTCCTATCTCGTGGATGACTCGGAGACCCCCTGGCGTGAGACCGACGCCAAAAATTCCTATAAATACAGAACCCTCCAGAAAGAAACCTAGATCGGGAGTTCCGCCTCCGCAAGCCTCTGTAGCCACCAAAAAGGGAGTAGTTCACCCTCGGGGCTGAGGGTATGTACCAGTAGCTATGTGTTTGATCTCGCTCTCTCTCTCTCGTGTTCTTGATTTGGCACGATCTTGATGTACCGCGAGCTTTGCTACTATAGTTGGATCTTATGATGTTTCTCCCCCTCTACTCTCTTGTAATGGATTGAGTTTTCCCTTCGAAGTTATCTTATCGGATTGAGTCTTTAAGGATTTGAGAACACTTGATGTATGTATTGCGTGGGATACCCGTGGTGACAATGGGGTATTCTATTGATTCACTTGATGTATGTTTTGGTGATCGACTTGCGGGTTCCGTGACCTTGGGAATCTATGCATAGGGGTTGGCACACGTTTTCGTCTTGACTCTCTGGTAGAAACTTTGGGGCACTCTTTGAAGTTCTTTGTGTTGGTTGAATAGATGAATCTGAGATTGTGTGATGCATATCGTATAATCATACCCGCGGATACTTGAGGTGACATTGGAGTATCTAGGTGACATTAGGGTTTTGGTTGATGTGTGTCTTAAGTTGTTATTCTACTACGAACTCTAGGGCTGTTTGTGACACTTACAGGAATAGCCCAATGGATTGATTGGAAAGAATAACTTTGAGGTGGTTTCGTACACTACAATAATCTCTTCGTTTGTTCTCCGCTATTAGTGACTTTGGAGTGACTCTTTGTTGCATGTTGAGGGATTGTTATATGATCTAATTATGTTATCATTGTTGAGAGAACTTGCACCAGTGAAAGTATGAACCATGCCTTGTTTCGAAGCATTGCAATACCGTTTCTGCTCACTTTTATTACTTGCTACCTTGCTGTTTTTATATTTTCAGATTACAAAAACCTATATCTACCATCCATATTGCACTTGTATCACCATCTCTTCGCCGAACTAGTACACCTATACAATTTACCAATGTATTGGGTGTGTTGGGGACACAAGAGACTCTTTGTTATTTGGTTGAAGGGTTGCTTGAGAGAGACCATCTTCATCCTACGCCTCCCACGGATTGATAAACCTTAGGTCATCCACTTGAGGGAAATTTGCTACTGTCCTACAAAACTCTACACTTGGGGGCCCAACAACGTCTACAAGAAGAAGGTTGTGTAGTAGACATCACCCCGTAAAAATTCGACGGAGGAGACAGAGACGGAGATGGAGGAGGGGGAAAGGGGCAGAAAAGTCAACAAGAAGGAGGATAATTATTGCCACCCTTCTTGATTCACCTTAAGTGCGAAAGAGATCGATCAATTCATCAAGTGCCTTATGGGAATCAAAGTCAGTTCCGGTTACTGTGGGAAGATAAGCAGATTTTTAGACACCAAGAAGAAAAGGTTCAGCGGGATGAAGTCTCATGACTGTCACGTGATTATGACGCAGATACTCCCAGTTTCCATTAGAGGGATAATGGACAAGCACGTCCATGACACGCTTACTGGTCTCTGCAACTTCTTCGATGTTATCTCTCGAAAGTCCATCAGTGTGAAGCAGCTCCGAAGGCTACAGGAAGAAATCATTGTCATACTCTGTGATCTTGATATGTACTTCCCGCCCGCGTTCTTTGACATCATGGTGCATCTGTGTGTCCACATCGTGGACGACATCATCGACCTCGGGCCGACATTCCTTCACAGCATGATGCCGTTCGAGAGGATGAATGGGGTCATCAAAGGATTCGTTCGTAACATGTCCCATCCAGATGGGAGCATCGTCCAGGGGTATCTGACGCATGAGTGCATCTCCTTTTGCGAGAATTATATAGGCGTTGGAGACCCTGTTGTTGGTCTGCCCATCAAGAAGCACGATGGGAGGCTCGGAGGAGAAGGTCACAACAACGGGCGGAGGGAATTGCACGTGGACTACTCGGATCGACATAATGACTTTAACAGGGCTAACTTAGTAGTGCTACAACACCTAGATGTGGTAGGTGATTATGTGACACAACACAAAGAAACCATCGCAAAGAAGTACCGTGATAAGGGGATGTGCAAGACGGACGATGAAGTTACTGTAGAACAAAACGCCACTTTCTTGTGTTGGTTCAAAGAGCAAGTTCTTGCTAATCCCCCAGAAGAGGGCAGTTCGGACAGATTGCTCATACACGCCTTAGCACATGGCCCCGCGCCCAAACTCGTGACCTATCAGGCATACGATATCAATGGGTACATATTCTACACGGAGGCCAAATACATGGACAGTGATTACCAGAACTCAGGGGTGAAGATTGAATGCGTGACCGACGCCAACGGCACAACTGAAAGATTCTATGGAAGGGTCGAAGAGATCTGGGAGCTTGACTATGCTGGAATGCACGATGCGACAATGTTCCGTGTCAGATGGGCTAAGGATGTCGTAAGAGAAAACAAGTATTTTACTACCATGTCTATACCCGACGCTAAGAGCGCTACTATGAACGTTAACGTAATCGCCAAAACTGAGCCATGGGTACTGATGTCTTCTATGCAACTTTATTCTTGTAGACTCGTGTTGGGCCTCCAAGTGCATAGTTTTGTAGAACTGTAGCAATTTTCCCTCAAGTGGATGACCTAAGGTGTATCAATCCGTGGGAGGCGTAGGATGAAGATGGTCTCTCTCAAGCAACCCTGCAACCAAATACAAGAAATCTCTTGTGTCCCCAACACACCCAATACAATGGCAAATTGTATTGGTGCACTAGTTTGGCGAAGAGATGGTGATAAAAGTGTAATATTGATGGTAGAAATATATTTTTATAATCTGAATAAGTAAAAACATCAAGGTAGCAATTGATAAAACGGAGCAAAAACAGTATTGCAATGCTTGAAAATGAGGCCTAGGGTCCGTACTTTCGCTAGTGCAATCTCTCAACAATGCTAATACAATTGGATCATACAACCATCCCTCAATGTGCGATGAAGAATCACTCCAAAGTTCCTATCTAGCAGAGAACATAAGAATAAATTGTCTGTAGGGTACAAAACCACCTTAAAGCTATTCTTTCTGATCGATCTATCCAAGAGTTCGTACTAAAATAACACCAAAGCAAATTCAGATTCGTAATACTCAATCCAACACAAAGAACCTGAAGAGTGCCCCAAGATTTCTACCGGAGAAACAAAAGACGAGAACGTGCATCAACCCCTACGCATAGATTACCCCAATGTCACCTCGGGAATCCTCGAGTTGAGTGCCAAAACACATACCAAGTGAATCAATATGATACCCCATTGTTACCACGAGTATTCATATGCAAGACACATATCAAGTGCTCTCAAATCCATAAAAGTATTCAATCCGATAAAAACGAAATCTCAAAGGGAAAACTCAATTCACAACAAGATAGAGAGGGGAAAACACCATATGATCTGACTATATTAACAAAGCCCGCGATACATCAAGATCGTGACATCTCAGGAACACGAGAGAGAGAGAGATTAAAAAGATAGCTAATGGTACAAACCCTCACCCCCGAGGTGGACTACTCCCTCCTCATCGTGGTGGCCGCCGGGATGATGAAGATGGCCATCGGTTATGATTCCCCCCTCCGGCAGGGTGCCTCGGGGTCTAGATTGGTTTCTCGTGGGTACAGAGCCCGGCGGCGGCAAAACTTCTGATCTAGGGTTACCCCGAGGTTTTTTGGAATATTTGGGAATTTATAGGGTAAAGAGGGGGTGCGGGAGGCCACCGAGGCGGGCATGACGTCTACTACGCAACTTTATTCTTGTAGACTCATGTTGGGCCTCCAAGCACAGAGTTTTGTAGGATAGTAGCAACTTTCCCTCAAGTGGATGACCTAAGGTTTATCAGTCCGTGGGAGGCATAGGATGAAGATAGTCTCTCTCAAACAACCCTGCAACCAAATACAAGAAATCTCTTGTGTCCCCAACACACCCAATACAATGGCAAATTGTATAGGTGCACTAGTTCGGCGAAGAGATGGTGATAAAAGTGTAATATTGACGGTAGAAATATATTTTTATAATATGAATAAATAAAAACATCAAGGTAGCAAATAGTAAACAGGCACAAAAACGGTATTGCAATGCTTGAAAATGAGGCCTAGGGTCCGTACTTTCACTAGTGCAACCTCTCAACAATGCTAATATAATTGGATCATATAACCATCCCTCAAAGTGCGATGAAGAATCTCTCCAAAGTTCCTATCTAGCGGAGAACATAAGAATAAATTGTTTATAGGGTACAAAACCACCTCAAAGCTATTCTTTCCGTTCGATCTATTCAAGAGTTCGTACTAAAATAACACAAAGCTATTCTTTCCATTCGATCTATCATAGAGTTCGTACTAAAATAACACCAAAGCAAATTCATATTCATAATACTCAATCCAACACAAAGAACTTCAAAGAGTGCCCCAAGATTACCCCAATGTCACCTCGTGAATCCGCGAGTTGAGTGCCAAAACATATATCAAGTGAATCAATATGATACCCCATTGTCACCACGAGTATTCAATTGCAAGACATATATCAAGTGTTCTCAAATCCATAGAAGTATTCAATCCGATAACAACGAAATCTCAAAGGGAAAAACTCAATTCATCACAACAAGATAGAGAGGGGAAAACACCATATGGTCCGAGTATATTAACAAAGCCAACGATGCATCAAGATCGTGACATCTCAAGAACACGAGAGAGAGAGAGATTAAACACATAGCTACTGGTACAAACCCTCAGCCCCGAGGGTGGACTGCTCCCTCCTCATCGTGGTGGCCGCCGAGATGATGAAGATGGCCACCGGAGATGATTCCCCCTCTGGCAGGGTGCCGGAAAGGGTCTCGATTGGTTTTCGGTGGCTACAGAGCCTTGCGGCGGCGGAACTTCTGATCTAGGTTCACCCCGAGGGTTTTTGGAATATTTGTGAATTTATACGGTAAAGAGGGGGTACGGGAGGCCGCCGAGGTGGGCACAACCCACCTGGGCCCCCAGGCGCGCCTGGTGGGTTGTGTCCCCCTCGGGGCACCCCCCAGGTGCTGCTCTGGCC
Organism: Triticum aestivum; assembly: GCF_018294505.1. Taxonomy (NCBI): domain Eukaryota; kingdom Viridiplantae; phylum Streptophyta; class Magnoliopsida; order Poales; family Poaceae; genus Triticum; species Triticum aestivum. Next base: position 381,223,050 of record NC_057799.1, on the reverse strand, counting down.
CATCTTGGGTGTTCTCTCCCATAAAAAATCTCCAAGAAGTTTCGCGGTGTTTGGACTCCGTTTGATATTGATTTCCTGCGATGTAAAAATCAAGCAAAAAAACAACAACTGGCACTGGGCACTGGGTCAATAGGTTAGTCCCAAAAAATGATGTAAAGTTGCTATAAAATGATTGTAAAACATCCAAGAATGATAAAATAACAGCATGAATACTTCATAAATTATAGATACGTTGGAGACGTGCCAGCATCCCCAAGCTTAATTCCTAATCATCCTCGAGTAGGTAAATGATAAGAGAAATAATTTATGAAGTGTGAAGGCTAGCAAAGTGCATAAGTTTCATCAATGACAATTTCAATCACTTTTCCTAGCATCATAACAACAATTCTTTCTCATAAAATTTCTCATGTTAAAGTAGCAACCAATTCACATGTTAAGGTTTAAACAATGAATTCTCTTGGAGCTCAACAACCTATGTTCTCAGTCACCAAGCAATTGTAATTCAACTTATTCAAGAGAGTCTAAGTAAGAGCTCCACATACTCAACCAACATATAGTCTTCTATGATTGCTAACACTCACCGCGTACACATGAGCAAAACGTTTCAACCGGACACATAGAAAGATAGGGGCTTATTGTTTTGCCTCCCAATGTATTCACCTCAAGGGTGATGTCAACAATATTAACTCATGCTACCCATATTCAACTGGACATATGTGCCTAGATCTTTCCTCACCACATGATGCTTGCCAAAATAGAAAAATAAAAAGGAATAGAGAGAAAAACTTTGACTCTTGCATGAAAGTAAATACATAAAAGTAAAATATAGGCCCTTCGCAGAGGGAAGGAGAGGTTGCCATGCGCTTATTTGTTTGTATGCTCAACCCCTTAGTGCAAAAGAACATCACGTTATATTGCCCCTTATTATAGAAACCTTTATTATGCAGTCTGTCGCTTTTATTCTTTGCCATCACAAGTTCGTACAACGCTCAATTTTCTCTTACACTAAATGATCTAACACTTTTAGAAGCAATTTTTATTGCCTTTTTGCACTGATGACAACTTACTTGAAGGATCCTATTCAATCCCTAGGTAGGTATGGTGGACTCTTGAAAATAAGATTTGGGTTTAAGGGTTTTTGGTGAAGGAAATATGCCTAGAGGCAATAATAAAGTTGTTATTTATATTTCCTTATATCATGATAAATGTTTATTATTCATGCTAGAATTGTATTAACGGGAAACTTAGTACATGTGTGAATACATAGAAAAACAGAGTGTCACTAGTATGCCTCTACTTGACTAGCTCGTTGAATCAAAGATGGTTAAGTTTCCTAGCCATAGACATGAGTTGTCATTTGATTAACGGGATCACATCATTAGAGAATGATGTGATTGACTTGACCCATCCGTTAGATTAGCATGATGATCGTTTAGTTTGTTGCTATTGCTTTCTTCATGACTTATACATGTTCCTACGACTATGAGATTATGCAATTCCCGAATACCGGAGGAACACTTGGTGTGCTATCAAACGTCACAACGTAACTGGGTGATTATAAAGATGCTCTACAGGTGTCTCCGATGGTGTTTGTTGAGTTGGCATAGATGGAGATTAGGATTTGTCACTCCGTGTTTCGGAGAGGTATCTCTGGGCCCTCTCGGTAATGCACATCACTATAAGCCTTGCAAGCAATGTGACTAATGAGTTAGTTGCGGGATGATGCATTACGGAACGAGTAAAGAGACTTACCGGTAACGAGATTGAACTAGGTATTGAGATACCGACGATCGAATCTCGGGCAAGTAACATAGCGATGACAAAGGGAACAACGTATATTGTTATGCAGTTTGACCGATAAAGATCTTCGTTGAATATGTAGGAACCAATATGAGCATCCAGGTTCCGCTATTGGTTATTGACCGGAGATGAGTCTCGGTCATGTCTACATAGTTCTCGAACCCGTAGGGTCCGCACGCTTAAACGTTCAGTGACGATCGGTATTATGAGTTTATGTGTTTTGATGTACCGAAGGTTGTTCGGAGTCCCGGATATGATCACGGGCATGAAGAGGAGTCTCGAAATGGTAGAGACATAAAGATCGACATATTGGAAGCCTATGTTTGGACATCGGAATGGTTCCGGGTGAGTTTGGGCGTTTACCGGAGTACTGGGGGGTTACCGGAACCCCCCGGGGAGTATATGGGCCTTACTGGGCCTTAGAGGGAGAGAGGAGGAGGCGGCCAAGGTGGGGGCGCCCCCCAAGCCCAATCCGAATTAGGGTGGGGGGCCGGTCCCCCTTTCCTTCTTCCTCTCTCCTCCTTCCTTCCTCTCTTACTCCAACTAGGGAAGGGGGGAATCCTACTCCCGGTGGGAGTAGGACTCCCCTTGGGCGCGCCATAGAGAGGGTCGGCCCTCCCCTCATCCACTCCTTTATATACGGGGGAGGGGGCACCCCATAGACACACAAGTTGATTGTTTAGCCGTGTGCGGCGCCCCCTCCATAGATTTCCACCTCGGTCATATCATTGTAGTGCTTAGGTGAAGCCCTACGTCGGTAACTTCATCATCACCGTCATCACGCCGTCGTGCTGACGAAGCTCTCTCTCGACACTCAGCTGGATCTAGAGTTCATGGGATGTCACCGAGCTGAACGTGTGCAGATCGCGGAGGTGCCGTACTTCCGGTACTAGGATCGGTCGGATCGTGAAGACGTACGACTACATCAACCGCGTTGTCATAACGCTTCCGCTTTTGGTCTACGAGGGTACGTGGACAACACTCTCCCCTCTCATTGCTATGCATCACCTAGATGGATCTTGCGTGTGCGTAGGATTTTTTTTGAAATTATTGTGTTCCCCAACATTTGGATGCACAATTAGTATCTCTACTTGGTGCGGAATTTTTGGCTTGCAAAGATGGGGGGCAAGCACCACATGTTGAAGGATCTATGGCAATATAACTTCTATGTGAATATGAACAAACATAAATCATTACTTTGTCTTCCTTGTCCAACATCAACAATTTTGGCATATAATATTTTGATGGGGGCTCACAATCAGAAAAGAATTCCAAGATAGTGTATTTGCATGTGAAAGTTCTCTTCCTTATACTAATTATTCGTGAATTGCTTGTATGACCAAAATTGTGATTGTCAAGCCTCAAAAGATTTCACTTTCTAAACCCAATGTGAAGCTACCACTAGGCATGATATGATTTCAACTTCATGACATTCAATTTATTCAACACTTTACTCATAGGATATAAGTTAAACACAAGAGCAATTCGAAAGAAAAGAGCTTCGTTGACGGGACGTGAATGCCGCTTACTTAGCCTCCTTGGCAACTACTTGAGGACTCTATTTTATTTAAAAACTTACAGATCTAAGTATTTTATTAAAACAGCAAGCAAAACAAAATAAATTGACATTCCAAGGATAGCACAACTCATGTGAAGAAGCAAAAACTTAGGCTCAACCGACTAACCAATAATTGTTGAAGAAGAAAGGTGGGATGCCTACCGGGGCATCCCCAAGCTTAGATGCTTGAGACTTCTTGAATATTATCTTCGGATGCCTTGGGCATCCCCAAGCTTGAGCTTTGGTGTCTCCTTAATTCTTCTCATATCACGGTTTTCCTAAATCTCAGAAGCTTCATCCACACAAAACTCAACAAGAACTCGTTAGATAAGTTAGTATAAACTAATGCAAAAATCTTATCATTCTCTACTGTATAAAATCACTAAAATTATTATTAAACATTGCATACTAAATGCCTCTTCATATTTAATACTCCTATCCTCAAATAGAATCATTAAACAAGCAAACATATGCAAACAATGCAAATATAACAGCAATCTTCCAAAACAGTACAGTGTGTAAAGAATGCAAGAGTATCAATACTTCCTTAACTCCAAAAATTATGAAAATTTACCACACTGTAGAAAATTTATCAGAGCTTATTGTGCAAAAAGTTTCAACATTTCATCACATTCTTACTTTTCTCGGGAATTTTTGCAACACCGATAAACTTTCTGTTTTCAAACAGCAACATGTAGACTTGCAAAATAAGCATGACAAAGGCTAAACTTGACATTTTTATTGAAATGAAAGATGCAAAACTTTATTCTAAATAACAGAAAGCAAATCCTAACAAAATAAAATGACGCTCCAAGCAAAACACATATCATGTGATGAATGAAAATATAGCTCCAAGTGAGGTTACCGATAATGTTGGAGATGAAAGAGGGGATGCCTTCCGGGGCATCCCCAAGCTTAGTTGCTTGGATATTCCTTGAATATTACCTTGGGGGTGCCTTTTGCATCCCCAAGCTTAGGGTCTTGTCACTCCTTATTCTCCTCATATCGATATCTCACCCAAAACTTGAAAACTTCAATCACACAAAACTTAACGGAACTTCGTGAGATAGGTTAGTATGATAAAGATCAAACCATTTCACTTTAGTACTGTCAAAGACAAGATTCATAATTGTTTCGACACAATTCCTACTGTAGCATATCATTTCCACAATTTATATTGAGCAATATAAGCCATAGAAACTAGGAAACAAGAAAACTATGCATTGAAAACAGAATCTGTCAAAAACAGAACAGTCTGTAGTAATCTGTACTCCAACCATACTTATTCTACTCCAAAAATTCTGAAAAATAGGAAAACCTGGGAAGTTTGTATATTAATATTCTTCAAAAATAATCAACTCAAAATCACTCTTCTTTTAAAACCGAGAATTATTTTCGTGAGCGCAAAAGTTTCTGTTTTTCAGCAAGATCAAATCAACTATCACCGTAAGCCATCCCAAAGGTCTTACTTGGCACTTTATTGAAACAAAAGCTATAAAACATGATTAATACAATAGCTTAATCATGTTAACACACAAAAACAGTAGGGTTAAATGTTGGGTTGTCTCCCAACAAGCGCTTTTCTTTAATGCCTTTTAAGCTAGGCATGATGATTTCAATGATGCTCGCATAAAATATAAGAATTGAAACACAAAGAGAGCATCATGAAGCACATAACTAGCACATTTAAGTCTAAAACACTTCCTATGCATAGGGATTTTGTGAGCAAACAACTTATGGGAACAAGAATCAACTAGCATAGGAAGGAAAAAAAGCATAACTTCAAAACTTTCAACACATCGAGAGGAAACTTGATATTATTGCAATTCCTACAAGCATACGTTCCTCCCTCATAATAATTTTCAGTAGCATCATGAATGAATTCAACAATATAGCTATCACATAAAGCATTCTTTTCATGATCCACAAGCATAGAGATTTTATTACTCTCCACATAAGCAAATTTCTTCTCGTCAATAGTAGTGGGAGCAAACTCAACAAAATAACTATCATGAGAGTGAAAATTAAAATCATGATGACAAGTTTCATGGTTATCATTATTATTTATAGCATACATGTCATCACCATAATCATCATAGATAGCAACCTTGTTCTCATAATAATCAATTGAAATCTCTTCCGAAATAGTGGATTCATCACTAAATAAAGTCATGACATCTCCAAATCCACTTTCATAATTATTAGAATAAGATTTAACACCCTCCAAAATAGTGGGATCATTAGTACCTAGAGTTGACACTCTTCCAAACCCACTTTCATCAATATAATCATCATAAATAGCAGGCATGCTTTCATCATAATAAATTTTCTCATCAAAACTTGGGGGAGTTAAAATATCATCTTCATCAAATATAGCACCCCAAGCTTGTAACTTTGCATATCATTAGCATCATGGATATTCAAAGAATTCAGACTAACAACATTGCAATCATGCTCATCATTTAAATATTTTGTGCCAAACATTTTATTGACTTCTTCTTCTAACAATTGAGCACAATTTTCCGAACCATCATTTTCAAGAAAGATATTATAAAGATGATCAATAATATGATGCAACCTCATTTCCATTTTGTATGTAGTTTTCTTTTATAAACCAAACTAGTGATAAAACAAGAAACTAAAAGATTCAATTGCAAGATCTAAAGATATACCTTCAAGCACTCACCTCCCCGGCAACGGCGCCAGAAAAGAGCTTGATGTCTTCTACACAACATTATTCTTGTACACTCGTGTTGGGCCTCCAAGCACAGAGTTTTGTAGGACAGTAGCAATTTTCCCTCAAGTGGATGACGTAAGGTTTATCAATCCGTGAGGGGCGTAGGATGAATATAGTCTCTCTCAAACAACCCTGCAACCAAATACAAGAAATCTCTTGTGTCCCCAACACACCCAATACAATGGAAAATTGTATAGGTGCACTAGTTCGGCGAAGAGATGGTGATAAAAGTGTAATATTGATGGTAGAAATATATTTTTATAATATGAATAAATAAAAACAGCAAGGTAGCAAATAGTAAACGGGCACAAAAACTGTCGGTATACAAAAGTCGGGGCCTTTCTGTACCCCTTTACTTGTGCACGGGCAGTCATAGCCACGCCTGCGGCCATGCTTGGCGGGGCAGAGGAAGGAAAGGTACAAGACCACCAAGGCAGCACTCAAGCCAGAGGCATGAAGAGCAAAGGGGCAAGATGGATTTCCCCCGGCAACACCCTTGCCGGGGCGCCCTACATAGCCCCGGCAAGAGCCTTGCCTGGGCGACTTGCCCAACACCAGCAAAGCCGCCACCCTTGAGCCTGAGAGTTCTGACACCATCGACAACATCGAGACCAAGACCCGGGGGCGCCTGCGTGGTGGCATGCAAATCTTTGTGAAGACCAAAGGCTTGCAAGTCTAGATAAGAACCAGAAGACGAAGATCCCCGGCAAGATCCTTGCTGGGGACAGCCGTAGACTCCCGGCAAGATCCTTGCCGGGGACGGCCACGAGACCCCGGCAAGACCCTTGCCGGCGGCATCTGCGAGACCGTGGCCAGCCCGCACCTACCAAAGTTTCGCTGCCCCGCGGCCGTTTCGGCGCGGCAACAAGCCCGCCAACTAGGCGAGCACTTGCGTGGCAGCATGCAGCTTCTAGGCCAACTAGTCAAGCACCTGCGTGATGGCATGCAGATCTTCGTGAAGACCCTGTCACCGCACCAGCACAACGACCAGCCAGCCAGCATGGCGTTGCATGCCTCATCAGCTTGGACGCGCGTTAACGCAAGGCGAGGCGGCAATGGGTGGGACAAGCTCTGTTGCCGTCCCCGATAAAGCAAGAGGGCACGTAGGCAGCGCATTAAATGCGTTTGTCCTACGCTGTCAGGCGATAGTCTTGTACACTGTAGATACTTTCCACCTCCTGTGTGCCACTGTGGCGACCCCTTTGACATATAAAAGGAGGCCCGAGGTGTACTGTGGAAGGATTCAGACTTTTTGGACTGGGCACGCATAGTAGCTAGTCTAAGAACTGAAGAGCACAAGATAAACACAGACAAGTTGGACTAGGGTTTTATGCACCATTTGCGGCCCGAACCTGGGTAAAAATCCCCTTGCGTTGATCGCTAGACCTGCTCTTTGCGCAGCCCTTCGCCCCCGCCAACCGTAGAAGGGATTCCCTGGGATCCCATAGGTGTCGTTCCCTGACATCTTTGGCGTGCCAGGTAGGGGGCGTGAGGCTATGAAAATCTGGTCTAGAAGTTAGCGCATCGACTCCTTCATCGCCATGGCTCCCAAGAAGAAGGGGATCACAGCGATCGGTTCGTCTGGAGCCGAACCACCTATACCAGCACGGGCGGGCGACGGGGCGGCCACGGATGGTGGCGGAGACGCGGCCTGCGAGCCTTCATGGTACCCTGGCAATCGGAGCCAGGTGAGCGGCGTCGTTTGCCCCCAAGACAACGAGCCGCACGCCGCTGCGTCCAGGGGTGGGGCCAAGCTGCCCACGGGCGGCGTGGCAACCTCCAGGACGCCCCAGCCGGCACCCGCGCCGCAGTCTTCCTAGATCGTGCATGACGCGCATCGCCGCGACGTCACTGCCCCCGGGCGCCGCCGCGGGAAGAGCCCTTTGCGTCACTCTCGAGATGCACCGGGCCAGCATGCGCGCCCGAACGCTGGCGGAAACGGCGCGTGATACGTCTCCATCGTATCTACTTTTCCAAACACTTTTGCCCTTGTTTTGGACTCTAACTTGCATGATTTGAATGGAACTAACCCAGACTGATGCTGTTTTCAGCAGAATTGCCATGGTGTTATTTTTGTGCAGAAATAAAAGTTTTTGGAATGACCTGAAACTTCACGAAGAATATTTTTGGAATTTATAAAAAACACTGGCGAAAGAATCAACACCAGGGGGCCCACACCCTATCCGAGAGGGTGGAGGGCGCGCCCCCTGTCTCGTGGGCCCCCTGAGGCTCCACCGACCCCAACTCCAACTCTATATATCCATGTTTGGGGAGAAAAAAATCAGAGAGAAGGATTCATCGCGTTTTATGATATGGAGCCGCTGCCAAGCCCTAATCTCTCTTGGGAGGGCTGATCTGGAGTCTGTTCGGGGCTCCGGAGAGGGGAATCTGTCGCTGTTGTCATCATCAACCTTCCTCCATCACCAATTTCATGATTCTCACCGTCGTGCGTGAGTAATTCCATCGTAGGCTTGCTGGACGGTGATGGGTTGGATAAGATTTATCATGTAATCGGGTTAGTTTTGTTAGGGTTTGATCCCTAGTATCCATTATGTTCTGAGATTGATGTTGCTATGACTTTGCTTTGCATAATGCTTGTCACTAGGGCCCGAGTGCCATGATTTCAGATATGAACCTATTATGTTTTCATGAATATATGTGAGTTCTTGATCCTATCTTGCAAGTCAATAGTCAGGACCACTCCCGGCGATGGCCGTAGTTTGAGGAGTTCATGTATTCACTAAGTGTTAATGCTTTGGTCCGGTACTCTATTAAAAGGAGGCCTTAATATCCCTTAGTTTCCAATAGGACCCCGCTGCCACAGGAGGGTAGGACAAAAGATGTCATGCAAGTTCTTTTCCATAAGCACGTATGACTATATTCAGAATACATGCCTACATTACATTGATGAACTGGAGCTAGCTCTGTGTCACCCTATGTTATAACTATTGCATGAAGAATCGCATCCGACATAATTATCCATCACTGATCCAATGCCTACGAGATTTTCACATATTGATCTTTGCTTAGTTACTTTTCCGTTGCCACTGTTACAATTACTACAAAACTGCTACTGTTACTTTTGCCACTTTTACCGTTACTTCCATACTACTTTGCTACTAAATACATTGCTGCAGATATTAAGTCTTTCAGGTGTGGTTGAATTAACAACTTAACTGCTAATACTTGAGAATATTCTTTGGCTCCCCTTGTGTTGAATCAATAAATTTTGGTTGAATACTCTACCCTCGAAAACTGTTGCGATCCCCTATACTTGTGGGTTATCAAGACTATTTTCTGGCGCCGTTGTCGGGGAGCATAGCTCTAATCTTTGAGTCACTTGGGATTTATATCTGCTGATCACTATGAGGAACTTGAAAGACGAAAAAACCAAAATTTATCCCTCAACTACGAGGGGAGGTAAGGAACTGCCATCTAGCTCTGCACTTGATTCTCCTTCTGTTTTGAATAAACTTGCGACACCTAAACCTGCTTCTGCTATTAATTCTGATATGTCGCATGTTATTGATGATGCCACTTCTTCTATGCATGATACTTATGATGAAACTACTTCTATGCTTGATAATACTGTGCCACTAGGTGAATTTCTGGATGAACAACTTGCTAGGGCTAGAGAGAATGAAATTATTGAAACTGATAATATTGATGAAAGTGATGATGAAGATTCTCCCCCTAGATATGAATTGCCTGTTGTGCCTGAGGGTTATGTTATGGATGAAGAAACTACAAGAGATTTTCTTTCTTGCAATGATAGATATGATCTTAAGAAATTATTAGCTAAGCTGAAAGAAAAGTCTTTGAATGCTAGAATGAAATATGACCCTGCTTTTGCCACTTCACATATCTGTATTTCTGATAAGGATTATGATTTCTCTGTCGATCCTGAGATAATTACTGTGGTTGAATCTGATCCTTTATATGGCTATGAATCTGAAACTGTTGTGGCACATCTTACTAAATTAAATCATGTAGCCACCCTGTTTACTCATGAGGAAAAAATTCGTTACTACTAATCCTTAAGTTATTTCCGTTCTCATTAAAGGGTGATGCTAAAACATGGTTTAATTCTCTTGATCCTAGTTGTGTGCGTAGTCCCCGGGATATGATTTATTACTTCTCTGCTAAATATTTCCCTGCTCATAAGAAACAAGCTGCTTTAAGGGAAATATATAATTTTGTGCAAATTGAAGAAGAGAGTCTCCCACAAGCTTGGGGGAGGCTTTTCCAATTACTTAATGCTTTGCCTGATCATCCTCTCAAGAAGAATGAAATACCTGATATCTTTTATAATGGACTAACCGATGCTTCCAGAGACCACCTGGATAGTTGTGCTGGTTGTGTTTTCAGGGAAAGAACTGTTAATCAAGCTGAATTGCTATTGAATAATATGTTGAGTAATGAAAATAATTGGACATTTCTTGAACCAATTCCTAAGCCAACTCCGAAGAAAAGGGGTATTCTATTTCTCAGTCCTGAAGATATGCAAGAGGCAAAGAAATCTATGAAAGAAAAGGGTATTAAAGCTGAAGATGTTAAGAATTTACCGCCTACGAAAGAAATACATGGTCTTGATAACCCGACACAGGTAGTAAAGGTAAATTCTCTCTATAGACTTGATGAAGGTGACATCCCTCGTTATAAGTCTGCTAGCCAATGCTTAGATGAGTTTGATAATTTTATTGTTAAACAAGAAAGCTTCAATGCTTATGTTGGTATACTATTGAAACGCAATGCTTATATGATTGAACACTTGAGTGATTATATGTCTAGAGTTAAAGGTGAACTTAAACTTATTAGTCAACATGCTTCTATGGTTACCACTCAAGTAGAACAAGTGCTTAAAGCTCAAAATGATTTGCTCAATGAATTAAATAATAAGAAAAATGACAATGCTGTTAGAGGGGGTAAAATGACTCAGGAACCTTTGTATCCTGAGGGCCACCATAATAGAATTGAGCAAGATTCTTAGAGAACTAATGTTGATACACCTAGTCCTTCTAAGAGGAAGAAAAAGAAAAATGATAGGACTTTGCATGCTTCTAGTGAACCTGTTGTTGACACACCTGAGAATCCCAATGATATTTCTATTTCTGATGCTGAAACACAATCTGGTGATGAACATGAACCTAGTGATAATGTTACTGATGATGTTCATGTTGATGCTCAACCTAGCAATGACAATGATGTAGAAATTGAACCTGCTGTTGATCTTGATAACCCACAATCAAAAAATCAACGTTATGATAAGAGAGACTTCGTTGCTAGGAAGCACGGTAAAGAAAGAGAACCATGGGTTCAGAAACCCATGCCTTTTCCTCCTAAACCATCCAAGAAAAAGGATGATGAGGATTTTGAGCGCTTTGCTGAAATGATTAGACCTATCTTTTTGCGTATGTGTTTGACTGATATGCTTAAAATGAATCCTTATGCTAAGTATAAGAAAGATATTGTTACAAATAAAAGAAAGATACCGGAAGCTGAAATTTCCACCATGCTTGCTAATTATACTTTTAAGGGTGGAATACCAAAGAAACTAGGAGATCCAGGAGTACCAACTATACCATGCTCCATTAAAAGAAACTATGTTAAAACTGCTTTCTGTGATCTTGGAGCCGGTGTTAGTGTTATGCCTCTCTCTTTATATCGTAAACTTGATTTGAATAATTTGACACCTACTGAAATATCTTTGCAAATGGCCGATAAATCAACTGCTATACCTGTCAGTATTTGTGAGGATGTGCCTGTTGTGGTTGCAAACGTTACTATTCTAACGGGCTTTGTTATTCTTGATATTCCCGAGGACGATAGTATGTCGATTATCCTTGGTAGACCTTTTTTGAATACTGCAGGGGCTATTATTGATTGCAACAAAGGCAATGTCACTTTTCATGTTAATGGTAATGAGCATACGGTACACTTTTCGAGGAAACAACCTCAAGTCCACAGTATCAATTCTATTGGAAAAATTCCAACTATTACTATTGGAGGTTTTGAATTTCCTCTTCTTACTGTCAAAAAGAAATATGATATTCTTATTGTTGGGGATGCACATATCCCCGTTGAGGTAACCTAGTGCTATTCGAAAATTCTCCGGTTTCATGCGATTTGGAATGAGTTTGTTAACAAGACTTGATCAACCTTGTTAGTGGATTCCTTTTGATGAGCATGAGATGGATGAAGTTAGAAAGCACAATTCTTTGTACCCTCCTTTTACTTTTTATTATTTAGATTAAATAAAGTAAAAATAGTATTTTTTTGTCTGTTTTCTGAATTATCCATGCAATAAAAAATACCCCGAAAATAAAAGTTCTCCAAATGCCCTGAAATTGAAATATGATTTTTTGTAGAATATTTAAGAATATCTGGCACTGAGAACACATCAGGGGGAGCCACCATCTGACCACGAGGGTCCAGGGCGCGCCCACCCCCCTGGGCGCGCCCCCTGCCTCGTGGGCCCCATGTGGCCCCTCCACTTATTCCAGCACCCACACACTTCATCTTCCTCCAGAAAAAATCACCACTCAGCTCAAACTCGTGTTCTAGCTTGTTTTGCTGCGATTTTTGATCTCCTTGCTCAAAGCTCCACTCACAAAACTGCTTTAGGGGATTGTTCTTCAGTATGTGACTCCTCCAATGGTCCAATTAGTTTTTATTCTAGTGCTTTATTCATTGCAAATTTTTGCTGCTTAGGTGACCCTGTTCTTGAGATTGCATTTCAATTTTATTTGGTCCCAAGTAGTTCTAATGCATGATATAGTCTCTAGGCACTTGTGGGAGTAGTTGCTATCAATCTTGTTGAGTTTGGTTCACTTTTATTTTGGGTCACTAAAAATTTCAGAAATTTTCATAGAAAGAAAATGATGAAGAGATTGTTGAGAGGCTCTTCGAGCCGAAGCTCGAAGGATAAGCAAAGTGAAGAGAATAAGAAGCCCAAATATAATCTTCCTCGCACCGCGGAAGTTCGTCCGTGTGAATGGCCTTGTGATGAGTTCTTGAGAGCAGCCAGGATTCATGATGACTTTTATTATTTGGCTGAGAATGCAGGCCTCACCGACTTACTCCGCGACCATCGCGAACAGTATCTCCTCCTCACTAATATTTTCGTGCAAAATTTTCACTTTCATGCTAAGAAATCACCACCTTAACTTATATGATGAGGTTAAGGAGATTTCACTATATGATTTCTGCCGGGTCTGTAAGATACCCTTTGAGGGCAGCATAGAGGAACCACACCGTAATGATGTTGAGGGATTTATTGATATGATTGTTGTGGGGGAAACGAGGAAAGTTTCTGATGCAAGAATCACTACCATACATTTTCCTGTTCTACGTTACTTTGCAATATTTGCTAGTAGATGCTTAATTGGTCGTGGGAACAGTGTGCCGCTGTCAGGACCCCGATTCCAAGTCACACCGATCTAGCCTGTAACACCCCATATAGCATTGCGGCCTCACGCACGGTACTCCCACGGGTGTCGCCTTACCATGGCCCGGGACCGTTTGCGCCTTTTGGCTCACGTATATGATAATGTCGCTAGCATCCATATGACAGAGAACCCGGGCCGACATGGCTAGTCGTGAACCCAAAGCGGCACTAACGTATGGGGACAGGCATACATGAATCAACATCGAACGTGTCGGTCAGCAGCGTGTGAATCCGGGCTGTAGCACTGGGCTAACAGGACTCCGGGAACCCGGGCTGTAGCAGGCTAGGCAGGACTCCGGATGTCACCGCGTGACATTTCCCCGAAGGGACAGACACATGAACGATATGACTCACATGCCGGCCAGTCAAGTGTCCAGAGCAGTAGTGCTGGGCTAGCAGGACTCCGGTGAACCGGGCTGTAGCGGACTACTATGGCTCAAGGAGGCACTGGACTACATTTCCCCATAAGAGAGGCTGCCAAGGATAAACAACTAGATTGTCGGATCCCACACATACCAAGCATTTCAAACATACACACAATATGCTCGATATGTGCAAATACAACATGGCATCACAACAAAACTCTACAACTCAAAGTACTTTATTTAAAGGGCTCCGGAGAGCCTTACATAACTTGTTCATACAGATAGGGGTCACATGACCCGACACTCAAGTCATACAATCATACAAGCACATGCGGAAGCAAACTGTCTGGGTACAGACACTAGAAAGAAAGAAGGCTTGACGAAGCCTGTCTATCTACATAGGCCCTTCACAAGCCTAGATCACCACCTGGGTGGCAAGTCACTCGTCGTCGTCGAGTTCTACGTAGAACCCATCAGAAGGGGCGGTGTTGTCGTCTGAAAACAGTAATTAAAGCAACATGAGTACAAAGGTACTCAGCAAGTCTTACAACAGATCCTACTATACATGTTCATTCTCAAGAAGGTAGTGGGGTTATTGCAGCAAGCCAGCTTTGACTCTTGGCTAAGCTATCCTACGATACACCACTTGTGAAAAATAGTTTTCGCACACGAGTCCACTAATCACCATCTCAATACTCCATCGTGGATCCTCCCTCGTCATCCAACGAGCGGGCCATCCGCGGTACTCACACTTATCTTGAGGCTTTTAGTAGTATCCATTTACTTGTCTATGAAGTGCATAAGCGACCAAGTAGTCCTTTACCGCGGACGCGGCTATTCGAATAGTTTCATACCCTGCAGGGGTGTACTTCGTCACACACGCTCTCACCACTTATCGCCGCTACACGACGTGTACTCGGCAACCTTCAAGCGGAAGCCCGTGGGTGTCGGCCACAGCCTACCTAAACACTCGAGTCTCTAGTCCAGGTTTATCGCCTATTTAGGTTCCATCAGCAGGGAGTCCGGCCGAGGTTTCCACATACGGCCCCAAACGATGTGTGCAGGGTTCCGGGACACCAAACGGGCGACTCGGTACACCGTGCCACGAGCCTACCGCATCACAGCCCACCCCTTGGTCAGCGCTGTCCACGGCCTCCAGCTTACTACAAACACCAGAAACTACGTGCAACTCCTGGACAGAGGACAAGGGTGAATAAGAAGCCGAGGGGGTCCATTGGTTTCGAGCCCAATGTGTGGTAGTAGCTGAATCTTAAATCACGCATACAGATCTCAGTTCTTAGGGACGGTCTCAATGAAACAACCCACCATGTACTCCTACATGGCCTCCCATCGATACCTTTACCAAATCGTATTCAACACTTCACTCTCTTTACCGACACACACACTTTCACTCTAGTTCATCACCCTGATGAGCCAGACCTGACACAACTCTAAGCGTAGCAAGCATAGCATTGTAGGAACACAATATGGCTCAATCAACTCCTACACATGCTAGTGGGTTTCATCTAGTTACTGTGGCAATGACAGGTCATGCAGAGGAAAGTGGGTTCAACTACCGCAACACACACAGCAGTTTGAATCGCGTTGTCTTAATGCAGTAAACGAGAGCAGAAGCGGGAAGATGGTTTGTATCGAAATGATCAATGGGTTGCTTGCCTAACGGAGTGGTGGTGGGATACTGCCCTTCAGTTGGATACTCGTGAATATCGTCGGAGGCAGGACCTACCACAATGAACACATCGAAGCACAATCAACGCCAAGCAAGTGCAACAATATGATGCATGCATGAGACATGGCAAAATGGATGTATTGGGCTAATGCAACTAAGACCAGATGGGTTTGGACTAATTTGAATCAAAGACTCAAATTCCAAGTTCATAAATGGCCCATATTAGTGCTTTATCTTGTTCTGTATAAAACAGTAGGTTAACTTGCTTAATCATGCATGAAACCAGTACAGATGGATAGAATGGATTTTTCTGATCATTTTTCATATATAAATCTTTTCATTCTGAGCTATAGATTATTTTCTATGATTTTTTGAAGTTTGTGATAATTTCTGGAATTTCCAATATAAGAATAATTCCAGTAATGCCTTACTGCGTCAGCCTGACGTCAGTGTGACGTCAGCAGGTCAACGGGGTCGTCCAGGTCAAACCTGACGTGTGGGTCCCCTGTGTCAGTGTCACTGTTAGGTAATTAGTTAATTAGGATTAGTTTTAATCTCTAACTTAGATTAATCATCAGGCGGGCCCCACTTGTCAGTGACCCTGGGGGGTCAACCTGTGGTCAAACCACGTTGACTCGCCGGCGTTTAGCCGCCGGCGACGTCCAGACGCGGCGGTGGAGTGCGGGATCCCCCCTCCGGCGACCATAAGGACGGCGGAGAGTACCTACGGGTAGCTGAGGGCGAACCGCGTCGACTGGTGGTGGTAGTGGGGCTCGGGGTCGCCGGAATCGACGCCGGCGACGAGCCGTGCGGCTGCCGGGGTACGGGCGTGGTTGGAACCGTAGCTAGAGAGCACGGCGAGGGACATGCGATGGCGCTACAGGTTCCTGGCGTTGTGGTGGAGCTAGTGGCTACGGTGGTGCGGCCGGTAGATGGCCGGAGCCTCGTTGGCGACGAGCTCATGCGGCGGCGCGTACGGGTGAGCTTCGTGCGGTAGCTACAGAGCTCGAGAGAGAGAGAAGAGAGGATGGGAAGGTGGCCATGCTCACGGCGGTTGCGACGGAGCAGGCGGCGAGGTCGGAGGCGAGCTGTTGCAGTGGCGACGGCGGAGGGGATCTCCGACGGTGAGCGGCGAAGGCGAGGTCGGTGACGGAACTTCGGGGCAACCGGGCGCTCGGGGCTCGGCTTGCTCGAAGGAGTGGGCGACGGCGGTGCTGTAGGACACGGTGGAGTGGCGCGAGGTCGACGGTGGGCGCGGTTACTCCGGTGAGGTGTCTGCGGCGGCGTCGGCCATGGTGGGGAGAAGGCGAGGGAGAGGCGATGGGGGAGAATGACGGTGTCCAGAGGCTCGGGGTGCGTCGAGGGAGGTCGGCCAGCGCATCCGCGGCGAGGGCGGCAAGCAGCTGGCGCCGTGGCGAGCTCACGCTCGCCGGCGTCACCTCTCTGCCTGCTCTGGCAAGAGCAGACAGCTGACTGGCGCGGGCCAGCACAGTGCTGGGCCGCCAGGTGGGCTGCCAGGTGAGTTTCTCTGCCTTCTGTTTCTTTATCTTTTTATTTATTTCTGTTCTGTGTTTTGAAATAGTAAAAATACTACTTCATTTAGAAAAACCCTGAAAATATTCTGAGGCACCTTTGAAATTATTCTCAACAGCCTAAAAATACCTTCAAGATTATTTGGGCATTTGAAAATATTTATAGCATTTAAAATGCCCAAATGCAAATACTTATGACTTGTGCAAAAATCCAAGATGGCCTCCAAAAATATGAAACCATTTTTGGCAGAGGTTTTAGCCAAGACAAAAGGTGGTGAACATTTATGGAGGGCATTTCAGGTTCATTGAAAAGAATTTTAGTAAACCCTAGTTGTTTCACGGGGGGGTGCTGGGGGTTTCTGGCATCCCCATTTCATGTTTCTGTGAAATGTAGACATGATGCAACACTCTAATGCATGAACTAGCTAGGATGTGACAACTCACCCCCACTCAAAAGAATCTCGTCCCGAGATTTAGGATCCGTTGGGAAGAAGGTGGGGTACTCAAGTCGAAGACGATCCTCCCTTTCCCAAGTAGCTTCTTCCTCGGAATGGTGTGACCATTGAACCTTGAGGAACTTGATGTTTTGGCGTCGAGTGGTACGCTCGGCTTGATCAAGGATTCGAACGGGATACTCCCGATATGTGAGGTTATCTTGGAGATCAAGCGTTTCGTGGTCCACTCCACGGATAGGATCCGAGAAGCAACGCCTGAGTTGGGAAACGTGGAAGACGTCATGAACCTTGGAAAGATGCGGAGGTAGTTCCAATTGGTAGGCAACTTCTCCTCGCTTGGCAAGAATGCGAAAGGGTCCAATGTAGCGAGGGGCCAATTTGCCTTTGATACCGAATCGATGGGTTCCCTTTAAAGGAGTCACCCGAAGGTAAGCCTTCTCGTCAACCTCAAAAGTCATAGCCTTATGTTTGCGATCATAATGGCTCTTTTGGCGAGATTGGGCTGTTTTCAATTTCTCACGAATAATGCGAACCTGCTCTTCTGCTTCCTGAATCATATCCGGGCCAAAGAGTTGTCTTTCCCCGGTTTCTGACCAGTTAAGAGGCGTTCGACATTTCCGTCCATAGAGAACCTCGAAAGGGGCTTTGCCCAAGCTAGCTTGGTAACTATTGTTATAAGCGAACTCGGCGAATGGGAGGCATTTCTCCCAATCCATGCCGAAAGAGATGACAGAAGCTCGGAGCATATCCTCCAGAATTTGATTAACTCGTTCTACCTGACCACTTGATTGAGGGTGAAAGGCGGTGCTAAAAGAGAGACGAGTTCCCATAGCATTTTGGAAACTTTCCCAAAATCGAGAGGTGAAGAGACTTCCATGGTCCGAGTTAATTTCCAATGGAACACCATGAAGAGACACTATTCGGGAGATGTACAAGTCTGCTAGCTGGCTAGAGGTTATACTCTCACGAACAGGTAGGAAGTGGGCTACTTTGGAAAGACGATCGACAACAACGAAGATAGCATTGTTTCCCCTCTTGGTCCTGGGAAACCCGGTAATGAAATCCATACCGATTTTATCCCATTTCCATTCAGGAATAGCCAGAGGCTGAAGGGTGCCAGCAGGCCGTTGATGCTCTGCTTTGACACGACGGCAGACGTCGCAATTAGCAATGTATTGAGCAATTTCTCTCTTCATCCTAGTCCACCAAAACCTCTGGCGTAGGTCTTGATACATTTTAGTACTACCGGGATGAATGGTGAGAGGAGATTCATGAGCTTCCTTAAGGATCAATCGCCTCAGGTTGCGTACCTTGGGAACCACTAGGCGGTCTCCAAAGAACACAACACCTTGGTCATCAACGGAGAAACAATCCGCAACTCCTTTCTTGATGTTTCTCTTAATACGGGATATTCCCGGATCTACCTTCTGAGCTTTGATGATCTGATCCATAAGGGTTGGTTTCGCCACCAGGGTGGATAGAAATCCTTGAGGAACAATGTGAAGGTTAAGCTTACAGAATTCCTCGTGGAGAAGTGGTTGACTTTGTTGTAACATCAAGTTGTTACAATAGGATTTACGGCTTAGCGCATCAGCCATGACGTTGGCTTTGCCCGGGGTGTAAGTTATTCCTAAGTCGTAGTCTGAGATCAACTCGACCCAACGTCTTTGCCTGAGATTCAAATCCGGCTGGGTGAAGATGTATTTCAGACTCTGGTGGTCGGTGAAAATCACGCAACGATTACCGAGAAGGTAATGTCGCCATGTTTTGAGTGCATGGACTACGGCTGCAAGCTCTAGATCATGTGTGGGATAATTATCCTCATGTGGACGCAACTGTCGGGAAGCGTAGGCAATCACATGACGATCTTGCATGAGTATGCAACCTAGTCCTTGTCGCGAGGCGTCGCAATAGATAACAAAATCCTTGGAAAAATCTGGTGGTACGAGTACGGGGGCAGATGTCAGGCGTCTTTTCAGTTCCTGAAAGCTGAACTCGCACTGTGGGGTCCACTCGAACCTTTTATCTTTCTTGAGGAGTTCGGTTAGAGGTTTAGCAACCTTGGAGAAATTCTCGACGAAGCGACGGCAGTAGCTCGCTAAGCCGAGGAAACTCCGAACTTGCTTGACCGTTTCAGGGGGAGTCCAGTCAAGGATGGCTTGAACTCGCTCGGGATTGACAGCAATACCTTTACCAGAGATTACATGGCCTAGGTAGGTCACTTCTGGCAACCAAAATTCGCACTTGGAGAACTTGGCATAAAGGCGATGCTCTCTGAGTTTTTCTAACACAAGTCTAAGATGTTCGGCATGCTCTTCCTCGTTCTTCGAGTAGATAAGGATATCATCGAGGTAGACCACGACGAACTTGTCTAAGTACTCCATGAAGATCGAGTTCATCAAACGAGAAAAGGTGGCTGGAGCATTGGTTAACCCGAAGGACATGACTGTATACTCGTATTGGCCATAACGAGTAACAAAGGCCGTTTTGGGAATGTCCCCGTTCTTGATTTTGATTTGATGGTAACCCAACCTCAAATCCATTTTAGAAAAGACTGAGGATCCAGCGAGCTGATCATACAGGTCATTGATCCTGGGAAGCGGATACTTGTTCTTGATTGTGACTAGGTTGACGGGTCGGTAATCTACAACCATCCGATCCGTACCATCCTTCTTCTTGACGAAGAGGACGGGGCAAGCCCACGGAGAAGAACTAGGACGGATGAAACCCTTTTTCAAGGACTCATCGAGTTGTTTCTTAAGCTCGGCTAGCTCTAGGGGTGCCATCTTATAGGGTCTTCTAGAGATTGGGACGGTTCCTGGAACAAGGTCTATCACGAACTCGACATCCCTGTCAGGTGGAATACCCGGCAGTTCTTCAGGGAAGACATCCGGGAAGTCACGGACTACCGGCACATCTTCGAGGTCTGGAAGAGGGTTGGCATTTAATGAGTAGAGCTGACGCTTAGACACTCGGGTCAAAACATTGACTGTCTTGCCCGACGGATGGGTGAGTTGAACAGTTCTAGTAGAGCAATCAATCTTAGCATAATGGGCTGACATCCAGTCCATACCCAAGATGATGTTTATGTCCGAGGACTTGAGAGCTATTAGTGATGCAAGGAAGACCAGTCTGTCAACAAGAATTTCATTTCCATGGCTTATCTTAGAGGTTTGCCACTTAGTACCAGGGGTTTGGATTACCATGGAAGTGGGCATGTCACAAAATGTGGTGTTGTGCAATCGAGCATAGCTCTCGGAGATAAATGAATGAGATGCTCCAGTATCGAAAAGAACAGTTGCCGGATGGCAATTAACAAGGAGCGTACCAAGGACGACGTTGGGATCCTCATGAGTTTCTTCAGCTGAAACATAGTTGACATGGCCACGTGCAGTGGTGGCTGGCTTGGCGTAGTAAGTCTTTCCTGCTGGCTTACCACGGCCAACGGACTGTCCAGGTTGGTTGAGGTTGTTTCGGGGGCACTCACGCAAATAGTGACCCGTTTCTCCACACTTGAAGCATGTCACAATATTGGGGCGTGGAACAGCATTAGTAGCGGGGCCACCATAAACCTTGGGCGGTGCATGCTGCTGGTTGGGACGAGGCGCCTCGAAGGATGGCCTTGGAGTGAACCTGGGTGGCAGAGCGGTATTTGGAATCCAGACCCGGCGCTTCTGGGATCCGGAGCCAGATGAGGAACCAAAATCACGAGAGTGCTTGCGTGTAGCGTCATAGTCAGTTTGTCCTGTCTCGGCACTGATGGGCTTATTGACCAACTTCTGGAAAGAGGTGCACTCATGCAGACGGAGATCACGGCGAAGCTCGGGGCTAAGTCCCTTGCGGAACCTTGCCTGCTTCTTGGCGTCGGTGGATACCTCTTCAGGAGCATAGCGTGCTAGATTTCCAAACTCACGGCTATAAGCATCCACGGTCAGTCTGCCTTGGGTGAAGTTGCAGAATTCTTCCTGCTTATGATCCATGAGACCCTCCGGAATGTGATGCTCACGGAAAGCCTCACTGAATTCAGCCCAAGTAGTGATTTGGCCAGCTGGGCGCATAGCCTCAAAGTTCTCCCACCAAAGGCTAGTAGGGCCTTCAAGGTGATAGGCAGCGTAGGTAACCTTATCAGCTTCAGCTACGTTGGCGGAACGTAGCTTATGGGTGATGCTGCGAAGCCAATCATCCGCATCAAGGGGCTCGACGGAGTGGTTGAACTTCGGTGGGTACAGCTTGATAAAGTCATTGATGGACACCAGGTCGTTCCTCTGGTGACGTGCAGTATTCTGCTCAATTCGCTCTAGCAAGCGGTTAGTCTCACGCTTGTTTCTTTCTGCCTCCAGCATAACTTCGGCCAGTGAAGGCGGTTGGGGCAGATCCTCCGCCCTGGCTGCATTGGCTTCACCCTGCGCCTGGACAGCAGGGTTGTTGTGGGTGTTAACCATCCTAGGAGAAACAAAGCAACGGTTTAGACGAGGATGGCTAAATCTTGATAGGGAAAAGCGGAATGTAATGGATAACACGGAATGCGGAGATGATCATCAGTATGACATGGTAACATAGCAACATACATATACCAACGGTCATACATGCCATACATAGTTTAGTACAAGCCCAGGCTAAGGTACAACTATGATGAAAGACGATACATCTCATCAGAGGCATTCCAAGCTCCTATACATTATTTTTCTACACCTCCGGAACGTGATACACACCAAGTCGTATCCCACAAGTCACGCAGGACTGTGGAGATTACAACTGTTACAATACTAGTAGAACTACTACCAACTCAGACGTCTCCGTAGTAATCTTCATAGAAGTCACCACCATGTGCTGGGAGCTGAACATGATCATCCGGAAACAGTCGGTCCTGTGGAGCTTGCGGTCCATATGGACTCGGGTGTGGCCTTGGTCCAACAAACGGTGGCAGACGGGGTCCACGAGGAGGGGTGATGCCTCCTACATCACGCCATTCCATACATTCTGGCAGACCAGATCGCACGGGGTATATGTCCCTCATGTCCATGAACCCAGCTTGCACGGCAGGTGCAAACCGTGTCAGAGTGGCCCAGTGATCAGCACGAGCATTAAAGAGCTCCATTCGCAAGGCACGATTCTCACGGTCCTTGTCCTCAAGCATCTCGGTGGTGGTACGGAGTAGTGAGCCCTCATGGGTAGAATCACAGTAAGTGGCCTGATAGTACCCCTGTGCCCCAGGGAGTGCTGCTGGCATATAGCAGAAGTCGGTGTTCTGAAGCAAAGCAGTTCTGGCTCGCATGATAGTCATCATTGAGTAAGCTGCGTCCTGCACAGACATCTCGATAGTAACCCCAAGTCCATAAGATCAATGGAGGGGTTCAGTGGCTCCAGGATAGGATGGGTAAATCCTGACGGTGCAAAGATATTGACTTTGATTAAAGTCTCGGAACTGCTCCTCGACGGTATACTCGGGATACCAACGATAGCCTGTCTCAACCATCACTTGGACCAACATGGCCGTGTGACCAGGTACGCCGATGCACCGGGTCAGACGAACCACTTGGTTCTGGGAACGGGTGGCCATCTGAAAGCACGAAATAATGCAAGGCATTAGTATTTCTAGGAGAATTTGGACAGCATAACGGCTGTAAATGCTCGGAAAAGGATTTGAGACATTCGCAACAGTTTGCATTACCACTCAACAACATCATGTCAAGGTTCTGGTTCAACCGACAACATACTAGGGTAGTAGAAACTAAACCGAAGCATGGAACCAACAATCCTATAAGTTACTACGGATTAGTAACACGTGAACCTGATAGAGAGGAGAGAGCCTAGTCCTTAACCCGCGTAGAATGAGAGGAGTATGACTCAGATCAGAGGGCATGAGGTAAAGGAGTAAAAGCACCTTACGTTCCCTCCCACAATCAATTCCCCTACATATAACTAAAGCATTTCTAGACTCAACATCGACCAGTTTGGCTTATCGCACCTACAGGCAGTCCGGCTCTGATGCCAATGCTGTCAGGACCCCGATTCCAAGTCACACCGATCTAGCCTGTAACACCCCATATAGCATTGCGGCCTCACGCACGGTACTCCCACGGGTGTCGCCTTACCATGGCCCGGGACCGTTTGCGCCTTTTGGCTCACGTATATGATAATGTCGCTAGCATCCATATGACAGAGAACCCGGGCCGACATGGCTAGTCGTGAACCCAAAGCGGCACTAACGTATGGGGACAGGCATACATGAATCAACATCGAACGTGTCGGTCAGCAGCGTGTGAATCCGGGCTGTAGCACTGGGCTAACAGGACTCCGGGAACCCGGGCTGTAGCAGGCTAGGCAGGACTCCGGATGTCACCGTGTGACATTTCCCCGAAGGGACAGACACATGAACGATATGACTCACATGCCGACCAGTCAAGTGTCCAGAGCAGTAGTGCTGGGCTAGCAGGACTCCGGTGAACCGGGCTGTAGCGGACTACTATGGCTCAAGGAGGCACTGGACTACATTTCCCCATAAGAGAGGCTGCCAAGGATAAACAACTAGATTGTCGGATCCCACACATACCAAGCATTTCAAACATACACACAATATGCTCGATATGTGCAAATACAACATGGCATCACAACAAAACTCTACAACTCAAAGTACTTTATTTAAAGGGCTCCGGAGAGCCTTACATAACTTGTTCATACAGATAGGGGTCACATGACCCGACACTCAAGTCATACAATCATACAAGCACATGCGGAAGCAAACTGTCTGGGTACAGACACTAGAAAGAAAGAAGGCTTGACGAAGCCTGTCTATCTACATAGGCCCTTCACAAGCCTAGATCACCACCTGGGTGGCAAGTCACTCGTCGTCGTCGAGTTCTACGTAGAACCCATCAGAAGGGGCGGTGTTGTCGTCTGAAAACAGTAATTAAAGCAACATGAGTACAAAGGTACTCAGCAAGTCTTACAACAGATCCTACTATACATGTTCATTCTCAAGAAGGTAGTGGGGTTATTGCAGCAAGCCAGCTTTGACTCTTGGCTAAGCTATCCTACGATACACCACTTGTGAAAAATAGTTTTCGCACACGAGTCCACTAATCACCATCTCAATACTCCACCGTGGATCCTCCCTCGTCATCCAACGAGAGGGCCATCCGCGGTACTCACACTTATCTTGAGGCTTTTAGTAGTATCCATTTACTTGTCTATGAAGTGCATAAGCGACCAAGTAGTCCTTTACCGCGGACGCGGCTATTCGAATAGTTTCATACCCTGCAGGGGTGTACTTCGTCACACACGCTCTCACCACTTATCGCCGCTACACGACGTGTACTCGGCAACCTTCAAGCGGAAGCCCAACGTGGGTGTCGGCCACAGCCTACCTAAACACTCGAGTCTCTAGTCCAGGTTTATCGCCTATTTAGGTTCCATCAGCAGGGAGTCCGGCCGAGGTTTCCACATACGGCCCCAAACGATGTGTGCAGGGTTCCCGAACACCAAACGGGCGACTCGGTACACCGTGCCACGAGCCTACCGCATCACAGCCCACCCCTTGGTCAGCGCTGTCCACGGCCTCCAGCTTACTACAAACACCAGAAACTACGTGCAACTCCTGGACAGAGGACAAGGGTGAATAAGAAGCCGAGGGGGTCCATTGGTTTCGGGCCCAATGTGTGGTAGTAGCTGAATCTTAAATCACGCATACAGATCTCAGTTCTTAGGGACGGTCTCAATGAAACAACCCACCATGTACTCCTACATGGCCTCCCATCGATACCTTTACCAAATCGTATTCAACACTTCACTCTCTTTACCGACACACACACTTTCACTCTAGTTCATCACCCTGATGAGCCAGACCTGACACAACTCTAAGCGTAGCAAGCATAGCATTGTAGGAACACAATATGGCTCAATCAACTCCTACACATGCTAGTGGGTTTCATCTAGTTACTGTGGCAATGACAGGTCATGCAGAGGAAAGTGGGTTCAACTACCGCAACACACACAGCAGTTTGAATCGCGTTGTCTTAATGCAGTAAACAAGAGCAGAAGCGAGAAGATGGGTTTGTATCGAAATGATCAATGGGTTGCTTGCCTGACGGAGTGGTGGTGGGATACTGCCCTTCAGTTGGATACTCGTGAATATCCTCGGAGGCAGGACCTACCACAATGAACACATCGAAGCACAATCAACGCCAAGCAAGTGCAACAATATGATGCATGCATGAGACATGGCAAAATGGATGTATTGGGCTAATGCAACTAAGACCAGATGGGTTTGGACTAATTTGAATCAAAGACTCAAATTCCAAGTTCATAAATGGCCCATATTAGTGCTTTATCTTGTTCTGTATAAAACAGTAGGTTAACTTGCTTAATCATGCATGAAACCAGTACAGATGGATAGAATGGATTTTTCTGATCATTTTTCATATATAAATCTTTTCATTCTGAGCTATAGATTATTTTCTATGATTTTTTGAAGTTTGTGATAATTTCTGGAATTTCCAATATAAGAATAATTCCAGTAATGCCTTACTGCGTCAGCCTGACGTCAGTGTGACGTCAGCAGGTCAACGGGGTCGTCCAGGTCAAACCTGACGTGTGGGTCCCCTGTGTCAGTGTCACTGTTAGGTAATTAGTTAATTAGGATTAGTTTTAATCTCTAACTTAGATTAATCATCAGGCGGGCCCCACTTGTCAGTGACCCTGGGGGGTCAACCTGTGGTCAAACCACATTGACTCGCCGGCGTTTAGCTGCCGACGACGTCCAGACGCGGCGGTGGAGTGCGGGATCCCCCCTCCGGCGACCAAAAGGACGGCGGAGAGTACCTACGGGTAGCTGAGGGCGAACCGCGTCGACTGGTGGTGGTAGTGGGGCTCGGGGTCGCCGGAATCGACGCCGGCGACGAGCCGTGCGGCTGCCGGGGTACGGGCGTGGTTGGAACCGTAGCTAGAGAGCACGGCGAGGGACATGCGATGGCGCTACAGGTTCCTGGCGTTGTGGTGGAGCTAGTGGCTACGGTGGTGCGGCCGGTAGATGGCCGGAGCCTCGTCGGCGACGAGCTCATGCGGCAGCGCGTACGGGTGAGCTTTGTGCGGTAGCTACAGAGCTCGAGAGAGAGAGAGGAGAGGATGGGAAGGTGGCCATGCTCACGGCGGTTGCGACGGAGCAGGCGGCGAGGTCGGAGGCGAGCTGTTGCAGTGGCGACGGCGGAGGGGATCTCCGACGGTGAGCGGCGAAGGCGAGGTCGGTGACGGAGCTTCGGGGCAACCGGGCGCTCGGGGCTCGGCTTGCTCGAAGGAGTGGGCGACGGCGGTGCTGTAGGACACGGTGGAGTGGCGCGAGGTCGACGGTGGGCGCGGTTACTCCGGTGAGGTGTCTGCGGCGGCGTCGGCCATGGTGGGGAGAAGGCGAGGGAGAGGCGATGGGGGAGAATGACGGTGTCCAGAGGCTCGGGGCGCGTCGAGGGAGGTCGGCCAGCGCATCCGCGGCGAGGGCGGCAAGCAGCTGGCGCCGTGGCGAGCTCACGCTCGCCGGCGTCACCTCTCTGCCTGCTCTGGCGAGAGCAGGCAGCTGATTGGCGCGGGCCAGCACAGTGCTGGGCCGCCAGGTGGGCTGCCAGGTGAGTTTCTCTGCCTTCTGTTTCTTTATCTTTTTATTTATTTCTGTTCTGTGTTTTCAAACAGTAAAAATACTACTTCATTTAGAAAAACCCTGAAAATATTCTGAGGCACCTTTGAAATTATTCTCAACAGCCTAAAAATACCTTCAAGATTATTTGGGCATTTGAAAATATTTATAGCATTTAAAATGCCCAAATGCAAATACTTATGACTTGTGCAAAAATCCAAGATGGCCTCCAAAAATATGAAACCATTTTTGGCAGAGGTTTTAGCCAAGACCAAAGGTGGTGAACATTTATGGAGGGCATTTCAGGTTCATTGAAAAGAATTTTAGTAAACCCTAGTTGTTTCACGGGGGGGTGCTGGGGGTTTCTGGCATCCCCATTTCAGGTTTATGTGAAATGTAGACATGATGCAACACTCTAATGCATGAACTAGCTAGGATGTGACAGCCGGATCAGGGGTTCCGGCAAAACCCTCAAGGTTCGAACACTGGGGTGCGCATGAAGATCTCCGCCTACCGATCCACGTCCTAGCTTCGCTAAGATCTCACGGACTAACTCAACGAACTCTCAACACAAAGAACACAAGATTTATACTGGTTCGGGCCACAGTTGTGGTGTAATACCCTACTCAAGTGTGGTGGTTGTGGATTGCCTCTCGGGCCGAGGATGAACAGTTACAAGGGAAAGAACAGCCTCCTGAGGTTGAGGTGTTCTTGTGCTCGGTGTCTGGCTAAGGGTTGGCTCCAGATCCTATTCGATGGCTGAGGCTCGGTTCCAGTTGCCTCCTACTGTGGTGGCTAGTCCTAATTATAGAGGCCCTGGTCCTCTCCCCAAATATTGAGCGGGAAGGGAGCCAACAATGGCCAATTTGAAAGGGGATAGCTAGTACAGCTTATCCTGACAAAAGCAGTCTTCGCCTGCAAAAGGCTCTGGTGGTGACGCCGTCTTGGGCTCCATGGTGAGCTCCGTCTTGCCGTCCTACTGGTCTTGGTCTCGTTGCACTTATATGAAAACCTTTGCTTGACGCCTCGGTACTCCACGCCTGCGCTTGCCCCCTTTGCACCAAAGAGGAAACAAGGACACTGCACGCGCTGGCACCGCCTGGCGCCCGCTTGATCTTGATCGTCATGGCTCACGTCACGAGAACCTCGCGAGGTTTGCCTCGCCTTGAACTCTCCGCCCCTCACGAGCCAACAGGGGGAGGCCGCTCCCGAGGAGACCTTGTATCGTCCGCCTCGCGAGGCTTGGCCCCTCGCGAGGGTCTTGAGTGCCTTGTTGATGAAGATGGGCCGTCCGGGCCCGCTCACAGAGCCATGCTGTGGGCCGCAGGCAGGCAAGTCTGGGGACCCCCATTCCCAGAACGCCGACAGTAGCCCCCGGGCCCAAGGCGCGCTCGGGCTTGGCTTCGAGGCGAAGCCAAAGGTCAAGTGCGAAGCGCCACGGGCCCCAATAGCCCGCGGCCTTGGTCGACGCGTGGCGGTTGATTGGACGTGGGCGTCTCCGCTTCCCCAGGCTGCCTCGGCAACCGCCCGACTTGACAAGTCCCTGCGACATGCAAGGAAAAATCATCATTACCTGTGATCGTGGGGGGCGCCGGTTGGCCTTCTCCTGCTATAAATGGGGAGGGGGTAGAGCCCCCGTCGCCCATCTCTTCCCATTTTGCTTGTTTCTCCCCTTCGCTCCATTGCTAGCAGCGACATCAAATGGCGCCGTCGAGGAGCTTTTCTGCCACGGAGAAGGGCAAGACTCCCCTCGACGGGCCGGTGCCGCTCCCGCCGAAGAAGAGGCCGGTCCATCGCCGCGGCGCGGCGGCGATGCAGGTGGTGACGAGGCCTTGGTGCGAGCGGCCTCCTCCCGGGTATCCATTACACCTGTACACCCAAGCCGGGGGCTCAGGAGGGAGAGGCAATGAGCATCGGTGCACGCGCTGCGGCCACGGTCGCCGTGCCGCGACAGCGCGCGTTGTCGCTCCTGGAGTCCACGCCGCGGACTCCCCGTGCGAGCTCGTGCTGTGGGCGGCGATGCCCCCGAGCTCTTGGATCCGCTTCCCTTCTTTCTTTTCTGCTGAGATGCCGCCGAGGGGGCCCCTTGAGCTTTGGCTGCAGCACGCCGACTGCGACACGCCGGTGACTGGAGCGGAGGTTGAGGCCGTCTCCTCGGGGAAGATCTTCATGACCCGAGGCTGGGGCGAAGTCGCCCGGGTGTGTCGTGCGGAGGGCGCCCTCGCGATCCACTTTGAGTATGACGGCGCCTCCATGCTATTCTTCAAGGTCTTCGATGCAGAAGGCCGCCGTCTGGAGTGTTGCTCTGGGAGAGGTCATCAGGGTGACGCTGCCGCAGGGGCAGGGCCCGCTGCCTGCGTCGCCGGCGGCTCCCATGGAAGCCGCAGCAACACTTGGGAGTCCAGCAATTCTCCCGAGCTCTACGAGACTCCGGAGACGAGCGACGACAGCTACGTGCCCCCAAGCTCTCGCCGAGCCCGGAGCAGGGTTGCAGCGCCCGGCCGCTGCCGCTGATCTGGATGAGGTTGGCGCCGGCTTCTGGCGGCCCACTGTTGATGATGGCGTCATCCTCAGGGTGCGTGTAGATAGGATTCCCAAAGTTCTTGTCTTTTGTTACCTGCGAGGAATCAAGGAGTACCCCGTGGGGGCATGTAAAGGGTCTGTAATGTCTTTGTCAATATTACCCTTATTGTCAACTCTCGCGAGCGCGAGTCCTGCTTCAGCTCGGTCTCCCCTTTCCGACCTCGCGGCGACTTGGTTCTACGCGGACAGGTCCCGGCCCCCAGGCAAGCTGCAGCCGTCGCTGGTATGCCAGGTCGCGTGCCGTGGTCAAGGCCAGGAGGTGAGCGGCCCGAGGTCCAATAAGAGCCCCTGAGGCGCGATGCTCAGGAGGTCCCCTTTAGCGCTCAACCAGCCGTCGAGAGGTAGGAAAGGGCGGTGACATTGCAGCAGCAGGGCTGCGACTAGTGTGGTTCCTAGTCCTTAGCGGTTTAGCCAACCCGGGCACGAGACTTATCTTGATGGTCCGGTGTCGGTTCCTCGCGACGCACCAGATTCGGGCATAGGTGTCCGTAGCATAGCCAGGCCAGGCCCATACGAGCCTCTCCCTCTTCTCCGCGCTCTCCTTTGTGCTCTACGTCCTCAGGTCCCGGCCCTCGAGCAAGCTCAGCCGCCGCTGGTATGCCAGGTCGCGTGCCGTGGTCAAGGCCAGGGGTGAGGGCTGGAGAGCCAGTAAGAGCTTCTGAGTCGCGATGCTTAGGAGCCCCCCTTTTAATGCGCAAGCGGATCACACGGGAGAAGAGGCAGCTCGCGGTGCCGCCTGCTGTCGTCCTCAGGAGATTCCTGCGAGCCATCACAAGGAGAGACACAGTTTGCCATTATAGTTGTCGGGCGGCCACTGATCGCTTTGCCAGAGAACAGGGGCACTGAGGGCCTGGTGAGGTGGCGCGCGTGGCCAGAGCTCGGCCGCTCAGATTTGTCGACGTTGCAGGGACGGACCCAAGCACAAGCGCTGTGCCAGAGTGAGCAACTCCCGGGGTAAGTGCCAATCAAGCAGGTAATAATCATTGGTAGATTAAGCATGGAAAGCATACTAGCTTAGGTAAATGCGGGAAGGATACAGGCCACTGGGCTAGGCCCGAGCGGCTTGGGGATTATGCAGCCCGAGGGCCGCCCCCAGCAAGGTAAGCTAAGGACATAAAAAGGGATACATGCCACAGGGACGGACCCACGCGGCCTGGGAATGATGCAGCCCGAGGGGCGCTCCCAGCTAAATGAACTTGGAAAATGTCACCTGGTTCTGTTGATGAAGGGATGTTGGAGCAGCTGAAGGTACGCGGTGAAGCGGTCACTCCTCACGAGCCACCGGGGCCCTGAGCCTCGGGAGGCTCTGGGGATCCAGGCGGTTCCTTGAGGACCGTCTCCATCTCTGTCAGGACGGCGTGGTGCCTGGCCTCCTGAGTCGCCAGGGCGCGCCGCAAGTTGCGCTGATAGGCGGACGCCACGCTCGGCAGGCCAAAAGGCATGCAAACGTAGCTGTGTGGTGGACCCTCGCAGCGTCCCACGCACGAAGGCCAGAAGAGCTCCTGAGATGCGGCCCTGTTGAGCCTTGGGACGTCGATGCAGACACACAGCCTGGCATCCCCGCCTAGATGGGGAGCTGCGCCTGGTGAGCGGCGGCCGCCGCGCATGGCCCTTGCGTCTTGTAGTTCCTGAGTGGTCTCGGTGATGAACTCTTGAGCGGTGGGCGCTCCTCGCCCTGTGTTCTCCTGAGGGAGACGTGCCGTGAAGCACGCCTCCAAGTGGTGCCCAAGCGCCTCCCTCGTGACGTTGGCAAGGTCTGAGGCCCTCTAGAAGAGAGCCCCCGAGCCCTGCCCGAGAAGGGCGCCGGGCGCATTTCCTATGCGATGGAGGGAGGCGCCCTAGGTGCGGGCGCCGATCCTGGCGAGGCGCCGCTCGCGACTCCACCCTCCTGAGGTCCTGCGCGGAGCAGCTGCTTCTTCTTCTTGGGGGTGACCTCAGGAGGGCGCTCGCCCTTGCTGTCGGGGTTGTCAATTGCTGCAGCTTGGAGGGCACACTCGAGGGAGCACACTGCGTCTCTTTCTTCGCACGGGACTGTGATGATCCCGCCGCTTCCTAGCATCTTGAGGACATTGTAGCCATGATGGGTCACCGCCATGAACTTGGTCAGGGCTGGGTACCCGAGGATCGCATTATATGGCAGGCGGATGTAGGCGACGTCGAAGTTGATGAGCTCGGTGCGGTAGTTGTTGCGTTCTCCGAAGGTGACAGGGAGGCGGACCTGCCCTATCGGTGTGGTGGAACCGTCGGTCACTCCTGAGAAAGGCTTGGTAGGCTGAAGCTGGTCATACATCACTTGGAGGTTGTCGAACGTGTCGACGGACAAGATGTTAAGCCCTGTGCCGCCGTCGTTGAGAGTCTTGGTGACTTGCACATTGCTGGTGACTGGTGAACAGAGCATGGGGAGAACGCCAGCGGTGGCCGCACACTTGAGCTGTTGTGCCGAACTGAAGGTGATGGCGCACTTGGACCACCTGAGCGGGCGTGTGGCTTCAAGCTTGGGGAGGACCGCATTCACTTCACGAGCAAATTGTTTGAAGATACGCTGCGAGGCTGGGGCCTGAGATCCGCCCAAGATGCAGGCGATAGCACGCGGCTCCTAAAAGCCCCCAGCCCCCTCGTCCTGATGGTGGTCGTTGATCCTTCTTGGTGGAGGTAGTGGATGAAGACCGGCGTTGCCCTGAGGACGATCCTCATGAGGCTGGTCCCTCCAGGCGCCCTCGCAAGGCTAATCCTGCCAGCGGTCCTCACGAGGCCGATCACGCCACTCCTGGCGCGGGCCACGGTCATCCCAGCGTCCGCCACCACGTCCTCCTCCTCGGCCGTAGCCCCGGTCGTTGCGCTCGGGGCGTCAAGCAAAGCGTCCTTCTCGAATGGCTCTGAGCTCTTGACAGTCGCTGGTGTTGTGGCTATGCAGGTTGTGGAAGGCGCAGAATGGTCAGCTGCTCTTGGATGACTCGGGCTGGTCTCTGTCGCGCTTGGTGTCCGGTTCTGCCATGAGCACGGCTGCTCCCTTGCGCTTCACGTCCTTGGCCTTGGCTTTCTTCTCCTCTGGGTCCGCAGCCGGGAGCTCGAGGAAGGAGAGACGCCCCTCCTCAGCTCTTGCGCACTTGGTCGCTAGGTTAAACAGCTCCAGAGACGTGCACAACTCCTCGTGGATGGCGAGCTCCTCCTTCATCTTGACGTCGCAGACGCCATCAGAGAACGCGGAGATGATGGCCTCGTCCGTCACCTTGGGGATCTTGAGGCAGACGTTGTTGAAGCGCTGGATGTGCTTCTGGAGGGTCTCTCCTGGTTGTTGCTTGACGCGGCGTAGGTCACCCGCGGCCGGTGGGCGGTCGCGAGTGCCCTGGAAGTTGGCGATGAAGCGGCCACGCATCTCGTCCCAGGAGGAGATCGAGCTTGGAGGCAGGTTCAGGAGCCATGAACGAGCGTCGTCTTTCCGCGCCATGGGGAACTAGTTCGCCATGACTTTCTCGTCGCCGTTGGCCGCCTCGATGCTTAGCTCGTAGAGCTGCAGGAACTCCGCAGGGTCGGGGGTGCCGTCGTAGCGAGGAGGCAGATCCGGCTTGAACTTACCCGGCCAGGCGACGCTACACAGCTCGGTGGTGAAGGCGCGGTAGCCGGCCGTGGTCACCGGGGCCCGTCTTGGAGGCGGAGCTTGGTCTTGGCGCCCGCGCACCGCCACAGCAAGCGGCGCGAGGCCCTGCCGCGGCAAGCGATCCGGACGTGGCGGTGCGGGGAGTGGTGGAGCGTTCTCTTGCGGGCGAGGGACTTCTTGGCAGCTTCCTTCTCCGCGCGCGAGCGCCGGACGTGGTGGGTCGCGCCGCGGAGCCGCGTGCCTTGGCGCTAGGGCGCCGTCTTGGTGCAGAGGTGGTGGAGGGGCTCCGTGAGCTACGTCGCCCGTAGCTGGCGGAGGGCGAGGCAGCGAGAGGGACGGTGCAGGGGAGCCCCCTGCGGCGCGGACAAGCTCGGCGATGCGGTCGAGCCAGTCCTCGTAGAGGTCGTCGACTGGGCGGTAGCATAGGATCTCGTGCGCCATGAGGAGCGCGGCCCGTGCGTCCGTGGGAGCGCGACGAGCGTGAGACGACGAACCAGCGGGGGTCAGCGATGGAGTGGCTGTGCGGCCGTCCCGCCGCACTGAGGGGTGCAGCGAGGATGCTTGCTGCTCATTCCCCACCGGGCCGGTGGCGGCGTTGGTGGCAGGTGACGAAGAACGACGGGGTGGCCCGCCGACGGGAGCTGTCTGAGCAACGCGGGTGGCGAGGGCCGCCCGGCGCTCAGTGCGAACACGGCGCGCATCCGCCATGGAGACGATGAAGCAACGGGACGCGGAGCGACGGAAGGGAAGCCTCGGCGCACCCCTACCTGGCGCGCCAAATGTCGGATCACGGGTTCCGGCAAAACCCTCAAGGTTCGAACACTGGGGTGCGCACGAAGATCTCCCCCTACCGATCCACGTCCTAGCTTCGCTAAGATCTCACGGACTAACTCAACGAACTCTCAACACAAAGAACACAAGATTTATACTGGTTCGGGCCACCGTTGTGGTGTAATACCCTACTCCAGTGTGGTGGTGGTGGATTGCCTCTCGGGCTGAGGATGAACAGTTACAAGGGGAAGAATAGCCTCCTAAGGTTGAGGTGTTCTTGTGCTCAGTGTCTGGCTAGGGGTTGGCTCCAGATCCTATTCGATGGCTGAGGCTCAGTTCCAGTTGCCTCCTACTGTGGTGGCTAGTCCTATTTATAGAGGCCCTGGTCCTCTCCCCAAATATTGAGCGGGAAGGGAGCCAACAATGCCAATTTGAAAGGGGACAGCTAGTACAGCTTATCCTGACAAAAGCAGTCTTCGCCTGCAAAAGGCTCTGGTGGTGACGCCGTCTTGGGCTCCATGGTGACCTTCGTCTTGTTGTCCTGCTGGTCTTGGTCTCGTTGCACTGATATGGAAACCTTTGCTTGACGCCTCGGTACTCCACGCCTGCGCTTGCCCCCTTTGCACCAAAGAGGAAACAAGGACACTGCGCGCGCTGGCGCCGCCTGGCGCCCGCCTGATCTTGATCGTCATGGCTCACGTCACGAGAACCTCATGAGGTTTGCCTCGCCTTGACCTCTCCGCCCCTCGCGAGCCAACCGGGGGAGGCCGCTCCCGAGGAGACCTTGTGTCATCTGCCTCGCGAGGCTTGGCCCCTCGCGAGGGTCTTGAGTGCCTTGTTGATGAAGATGGGCTGTCCCGGCCCGCTCGCAGAGCCATGCCGTGGGCCACAGGCAGGCAAGTCTGGGGACCCCCGTTCCCAGAACGCCGACACAATGGAAACCTTAGTGCTCCTGATATTGTTATGTTGCGCCATGCCTTGTTTCGTGATACTACTTTCAGTTTAGGCGCTATTGTTGCTAAACGGTTAAATCTGAACCGTACAAAGGGTCCCATCTTTGGAGGCATCTTTGATTCGCACCTTGCTGCACATTTTAACATACCTATTAGGCATTATGAGAAAGAGGAAAAGTTGCTGCCTCCTATTTTTCTAGATTGTAAGAGTATGGTAGCACATGATTTTATTGTTAAAGAAGAAGATGCTTAAGTATAAATTGATATTTGATAAAAATTACTGTGAGATTATTACCTTTCCTGCACCCTCTCTGTTTAACATACTTTCAGGCACGTACCTCATCTTGTCGGAGGCCATTTATGCGTACTGGAACCTGACACAAGTTCCAGAGCCTGAGCCTGAGCCACCACTTGACCCTTATCGACAGTCTGTTTATCAGTGGGATCCGGAGGAGATCGCCAAACAGTGGCACCCAGAGGACAGTCCTCCACACACCGGAGAGGGTAGCTTTGATCCATGGGCATAGACCAACTTAGGACAAAAGCCTAAGCTTGGGGAGTACGTATTTCTCACCGATGTTACATTCATGTTCACACACTCATTCTAGTTGTCGGTGCTCATACTTTTTCATTGTACTATCCATGCTAGTTTATTTTCTTTTCTGGCTTTCTTCTTGTGTGTCTGAATAACCTTAAGAAAAACCAATAAAATTAGCTGTAGCTTTTAGCTAGTTTACTTTCCATGCCTGTAGTAGTAGTAATTAAATGAAAACCCAAAAAGATTTCTCGTTCTTCTTTTGCTTGTTGGGAGCTTTCCTGTGTAAATAGTTTTATTTCCTTTCTTTTCTTTGGGGGTCGAGAGGAGAAGACCATAACGAAAATGTTGAAGTGGCTCTTATATGCATTATTGTTGATTTAACCAAGAGCCCATATTACCTTGTCTTCTCCTTTGTATTAGATGCTTGCAGATTCCAGCTTAGTCCAATGCGCGTGCACTATTATTATTATCCACGCCGTTCGGTCGTGCAAGTGAAAGGCAATAATGACGATATATGATGGACTGATTGAGATGAGAGAAGCTGGTATGAACTCGACCGATCTTCTTTTTGTAAATATGATTAGTTCATCGTTCCTGATTCAGCCTATTATGAATGAAACATGTTTGCAATGACAATTAGAGGTTATAGTTGCTCATGTCATGCTTAATTAGCTAGGAGTTTATAATGGTTTACCTTGCGTGCCAACATGCTATTAAAATGATTGTGATATGGTATGATAGGGTGGTATCCTCCTTTGAACGATTCGAGTGGCCTGACTTCGCACATGTTCACACATGTAGTTGAAACAAAATCAACATGGCCTCCATGATATTTATGTTCATGGTGAATTATATCCTACTCATGCTTGCACTCATTGTTGATTAATTTTAATGCATGTTCATGACTGTTATCACTCTCTAGTTGGTCGCTTCCCAGTCTTTTTCTAGTTTTCACTTGTACTAAGCAGGAATACTGCTTGTGCATCCACTTCCATAAACCCCAAAGTTATTCCATATGAGTCCACCATACCTTCCTATATGCGGTATCTACCTGCCGTTCCAAGTAAATTTTTATGTGCCAAACTCTAAACCTTCAAATGAAATTTTGTTTTGTATGCTCGAATAGCTCATGTATCAACTAGGGATGTTTGTATCTTCCATGCTAGGTGGGTTATTCTCACGAGGAGTGGACTCCGTTCCTCACTCACGAGAAAATGGCTGGTCACCGGGATGCCCAGTCCCATGCTTAAACCAAATCAAAATAATTGCAAACAAAACTCCCCTAGGACTGTTGTTAGTTGGAGGCACCCGTTGTTTCGGGCAAGCCATGGATTGATGCTTGTTGGTGGTGGGGGAGTATAAACTACCATTCTTCTTGGGAACCGCCTATAATGTGTGTATCATGGAAGATATCGAGATCTCTCGGTTGTTATGTTGACAATGAAAGTATGCCACTCAAAATATTATTTATCTCTATTTTAAAAATCGAGCTCTGGCACCTCTACAAATCCCTGCTTCCCTCTGCGAAGGACCTATCTATTTACTTTTATGTTGAGTCATCCTCCTCTTATTAAAAAGCACCAGTTGGAGAGCACCGCTGTCATTTGCATCCATTACTATTAATTTACATTGAGTATGACTATGACTGGATCTCTTTTACCATGAATTACAATGTCTAGTCAGTCCTTGATCTTCAGAGGTGCTCTGCATTTATGTTTTGCGGTCTCAGAAAGGGCTAGCGAGATACCATCTTGTTATATCATATTATGATAGTTTTGAGAAAGTGTTTTCATCCGAGATTTATTATTATTGCTCGTTGATTATGCCATTGATATGAGTAAACATGAGACCTAAATGTTATTGTGAATATGGTTACTTCATAATATTTGCTAAAAACTTGAATGTTGGCTTTACATATTTGCAACAACAAGAGCAAACAGAGTTTGTAAATTTTTTTCTTTATCACTTTCAGTTTGTCAACTGAATTGCTTGAGGACAAGCAAAGGTTTAAGCTTGGGGGAGTTGATACGTCTCCATCGCATCTACTTTTCCAAACACTTTTGCCCTTGTTTTGGACTCTAACTTGCATGATTTGAATGGAACTAACCCAGACTGACGCTGTTTTCAGCAGAATTGCCATGGTGTTATTTTTGTGCAGAAATAAAAGTTCTCAGAATGACCTGAAACTTCACGGAGAATATTTTTGGAATTTATAAAAAATACTGGCGAAAGAATCAACACCAGGGGGCCCACACCCTGTCCAAGAGGGTGGAAGGCGCGCCTGCCCCCTGGGCACCCCTGTCTTGTGGGCCCCCTGAGGCTCCACCGACCTCAACTCCAACTCCATATATTCATGTCCGGGGAGAAAAAAATCAGAGAGAAGGATTCATCGCGTTTTACGATACGAAGCCGCCGCCAAGCCCTAATCTCTCTCGGGAGGGCTGATCTGGAGTCCGTTCGGGGCTCCAGAGAGGGGAATCCGTCGTCGTCGTCATCGTCAACCTTCCTCCATCACCAATTTCATGATGCTCACCGCTGTGCGTGAGTAATTCCATCGTAGGCTTGCTGGACGGTGATGGGTTGGATGAGATTTATCATGTAATCGAGTTAGTTTTGTTAGGGTTTGATCCCTAGTATCAATTATGTTCTGAGATTGATGTTGCTATGACTTTGCTATGCTTAATGCTTGTCACTAGGGCCCGAGTGCCATGATTTCAGATCTGAACCTATTATGTTTTCATGAATATATGTGAGTTCTTGATCCTATCTTGCAAGTCAATAGTCACCTACTATGTGTTATGATCCGGTAACCCCGAAGTGACAATAATCGGGACCACTCCCGGTGATGACCGTAGTTTGAGGAGTTCATGTATTCACTAAGTGTTAATGCTTTGGTCCGGTACTCTATTAAAAGGAGGCCTTAATATCCCTTAGTTTCCAATTGGACCCCGCTGCCACGGGAGGGTAGGACAAAAGATGTCATGCAAGTTCTTTTCCATAAGCACGTATGACTATATTCGGAATACATGCCTACATTACATTGATGAACTGGAGCTAGTTCCGTGTCACCCTATGTTATAACTGTTGCATGAATAATCGCATCCGGCATAATTATCCATCACCGATCCAATGCCTACGAGCTTTTCACATATTGCTCTTCGCTCAGTTACTTTACCGTTGCCACTGTTACAATTACTGCAAAACTGCTACTGTTACTTTTGCCACTGAACTGTTACTTCCATACTACTTTGCTACTAAATACTTTGCTGCAGATATTAAGTCTTTCAGGTGTGGTTGAATTGACAACTCAACTGTTAATACTTGAGAATATTCTTTGGCTCCCCTTGTGTCGAATCAATAAATTTGGGTTGAATACTCTACCCTCGAAAACTATTGCGATCCCCTATACTTGTGGGTTATCAGCGCGCGACCGCGAGACCGTGATAGAGCTCCTTCTAACGTGGTTAGAAGTCAGAGCGCGTCATGGTCCACGCAGCTTTCGCCGCCACCCACGCTAGCAGAAGCGTTGGCACGTGTGCAACTGCTCCTCGACTTTCCTCCTACCGCGGAGAAACTCGACGAGTGGAGAGCCACCATTCGGAGCCTCATCAGCTTCGCCAATGAGGATGAACCGCGACCAGCGAGACCCTCGTGCCGGCGCTCTATCGAGCCGGCGCACGCCAGTGGTGGAAGGACCGGAGCTGCTGCGACCATGGTGCACTCCCCCCCCCACGCCAGCAACAGCAGCCGTCGGCTCGTCGGGCCGACGCCTGTGACAACGTTTCCACAGCGTCGTCCGACTCGCGAGCCCGCCGCGACCAACGTCAAGTTCTTCGGGAGCGAGCCCAGGAAGACGCTCGAACCACCATCGAGCGGTGGCGGGAAGCGCGCCATCAATCAGATGGGCGTGCGTGGCCCACTATGGACCGCCCAGCGCCGGGGTGGTCCGGTGACCTACCTTACGAGGTGGGTTGTCCAGCCTTTACCCGTGAGCTGTGGTAGTTCCAGTGGCCCACCCACCGCACATTCAAGCCTGAGGTCGGAGAAAAGTACAATGGCAAGACTCACCCGTCGGAGTTCCTCAGCATCTATACTATCGGGATGCAAGCTACCGGGGCTTGCGACGACAAGGTGCTGGGCGGTCTATACTATCACGATGCAAGCTACCAGAAGGACGGCGACACCCTGCGCAAGTACATACAAAGGTTCAGCCGTGTGCAGTACAACATCCCAGATGTTCACCCCGCCGCCGTCATCAGTGCATTCCATCAGAATGTGCGCAACTGCAAGATGCGTGAGGAGCTGGCGATGAACAAGGTTAAGGATGTAGCCGAGCTTTATGTTCTGGCCGATAGATGTGCTCGGGCTGAAGAACAGAGGAAGTACCCCGGCGAATATGCCGGCGCGGAAACCGACTCCACAGACGAAGATGTCGTCGCCCCGGCAAAGAAGGGCCGATGCCGCAATAGGAAGCGTAAGGGGGTTGAGGGATCCAGTGACCCCGGCACCGCCAAGAAGGGCAAGGCTGACGACCCTGGCAAGGAAGTTGCCGGGTGCGCCGCCTGCCGGGCATTGGCGGCTGCCG
Source organism: Triticum aestivum (assembly GCF_018294505.1). Lineage (NCBI taxonomy): Eukaryota > Viridiplantae > Streptophyta > Magnoliopsida > Poales > Poaceae > Triticum > Triticum aestivum. The sequence continues at coordinate 381,182,816 of NC_057799.1, read as the reverse complement.
ACAAGCCAAGAGGCTCCGACAAGCAGTACTGCAAGATCCACCGCACCAAGGGCCATGACCTCTAGAATTGCCGGCAGGTTGAGCTGCTCGTAGAGAAGCAGAAAGCTGAGTATGAGAGGCGCGATAAGGAGAAGGGCCAGGATGGCGCTGAGGCGTCCAGCAAGAAGCATGGCGATCTAGGAGGTCGCCGCGACAAAGATAATCAACTAGAGAGGCCCGCTCGGGGCCGCAACAAGAAGGAGGGAGACGATGATCATGATGAGGACGACGAGTATAGCGAGCACGAGTTCCAGAAAGCTACAGAGGCCATGTGCGTCGAGGGTGGCGCCTCGTTGCACTCCTCTCACCGCCAACTGAAATAGTGGGCGCGTGAAGTTACTGCGGCGGAGCCATCGTTCGACGCCCAGAGGCCACTGAAGTGGTCTAGCACGCCTATTATTTTTGACACCGAGGATCACCCTGATCGCACAACGGCGGTCGGGTGTTTGCCATTGTTGGTTTCGCCAACAATACGCAACCTCAAGGTGACGAAAGTGATAGTTGACGGTGGGGCCGATCTGAACTTGATCTCGCCCGCTGTGGTCGAGAGGCTGCAAATCCCCGATGGAGATCTCGAGGAGACGGGCATGTTTCAAGTGGTCAACCCGAGGAGGAGTCAGCCGAAGGGTAAGATCACGTTGCCCGTTACATTTGGGGGCGAGCTGAACCATAGGATGGAGAAGATTGTTTTTGATGTTGCCAAGATCCCCTTGCCCTATAATGGGATCCTCGGCCGCCCAGTGCTGGCCAAGTTTATGGCGGCATCACATTACGCCTAGAACACGTTGAAGATGCCCGAGCCAATGAGCATCATCACCGTCCCCTCCGACAGGAAAGACGCGCTCATCTGCGCTGACCAGCTTTACTGGGAGGCGGTTGCAGCGACTGCCGCCAAGGCACTTGTTCCTACCGCTGAGACCCCGGGAGGGAAGAAAACTGGCAAGGCCTCTGCCCCTGCCAGCAAGGCCCCAAGACTTCTAACCCCGGCAAGGACTCCTGCACCCCCTCCGGCAAACGCGCCTCTTCGGAGCGGCGCGTTCGCGTTGGGGATGTGCCAGAGAGCTCCGCCAGCGGGAGCAAGAGGTCCAAGGCGGCCCCACCAGAAACCAAGAAGGTCCCCGTCAGGGAGGATGGCACGGGTGGAGCTTTCACCATAAGCTCCACCCTTGACAGCAAATGGAAAGCGCGCTCGTCGCCTTCCTGTGGGCGAATGTCGACGTGTTTGCATGGCAAGCATCTGACATCCCCGGCGTTCCCAGGGAGGTGATCGAGCACCACCTTGCTGTCTATCCCCATGCGCGGCCCGTCAAGCAGAAGCTCAGGAAGCAAGCTTTGGAGCGACAAGAGTTCATCATCGAGGAGATCAGGAAGTTGGAGGCGGCAGGCTTGGTTAGAGGAGTGCTCCACCCCACGTGGTTGGCCAATCCAGTGGTGGTGCGTAAGGCAAATGAGAAATGGAGGTTGTGTATTGACTATACAGATATCAATAAAGCATGTCCGAAGGATCCTTTCCCTCTGCCACGCATTGACCAGATAGTGGACTCCACTGCCGGGTGTGACCTGCTGTCGTTCCTCGACACCTACTCAGGATACCACCGGATCTTCATGATGAAGGAAGATTAAGAAAAGACAGCGTTCATCACCCCATGTGGTACCTACTGTTTTGTACGGATGCCTTTCGGGTTGAAAAGCGCTAGTTTGACATTTGCCCGAGCAGTCCAAATTGGTTTTGAGCCCCAGCTGCATAGAAATATGGAAGCTTATATGGATGATATAGTGGTCAAAACCAAGGACAAGGCCACACTCGTGCAGGATCTGGAGGAAACATTTGCAAACCTGCGCAAGATCAACCTCAAGCTCAACCCAGAGAAGTGCGTGTTCGGCATCCCATCCAGCAAGCTTCTTGGGTTCTTTGTGTCTCAATGCGGAATCGAAGCAAATCCCGACATGATCAAAACGATTGAGTAGATTGAGGCGCCAAGACGGGTCAAAGACGTCCGTAGGCTCGCCAGCTGCGTTGCTGCTCTGAGTAGGTTCATCTCCAAATCTGCTGAGCACGCCCTCCCCTTTTTCAAAGTTCTGAAAAAGGCGGGTCCAATGAAATGGACTCCGGAGGCAGAGGCAGCGCTGCAAGATTTGAAGAGGTACCTCTCCTCCACGCCAATACTAGTCGCGCCTAAACCGCAAGAGCCGTTGCTGCAGCGGCAACGAATCAAGTGGTCGGTGTTGCGCTAGTGGCACAGAGAGAATTTGAGGAAGAAGCAGCTGTAGCGGCAGAGCCGTCGGATGATGGGCCGAAGCTCTCCCCAGCAGGGCCTGATGCCAGCAGGGCGGAACCCTCGGCAAAGCCTGGTCCCGGCAAGACAGATTCTGCGCAAGTGGTCGAAGTCGAACAAAAGAAGAATGTGATGTAGCACCCGGTTTATTTTGTTAGTTCCCTCTTGCAGGGGGCTAGATCAAGATATTTTGGTATACATAAGCTACTTTTCGGCCTCCTCATGGCCTCGAGAAAGCTGCGTCACTATTTCCAAGCGCATGAGATCACCGTCGTCGCCCACCTCCCTTTGCAACGAATCTTGCACAACCCGGATGCAACCGGGAGGATTGTGGAGTGGGCAGTGGAACTGTCAAGCTTTGGCCTCAAGTTTGAAAGTACTTCAACAATCAAGAGCCGAGCCTTGGCAGAGTTCATAGCAGAATGGACCTCAACGCCCGACGAAGAGATTCAAGAGACCACCCTTCCCAGCAAGGAGATGACCCGTGATTGGATTATGTACTTTGATGGAGCTTTCTCGCTGCAAGGTGCTGGTACCGGTGTACTACTCATCGCACCCACTAGAGAGCGTCTCAAGTACGTAGTCCAGATGCACTTTCCCCGGGAAAAATCAACGAATAACACTGCAGAGTACGAGGGATTGCTTGCTGGTCTCAGGATCGCGGCAGACCTTGGAATCAGGAAGCTCGTCATCAGGGGTGATTCGCGGCTTGTCGTCAAGCAAGTTAACAAGGATTACCAGAGCCCGTTGATGGAGGCCTATGTGGATGAAGTGAGGAAGTTGGAGGAGCATTTTGATGGTCTACAAGCAGAGCATGTTCCCCTAGCAGAGAACAGCATTGCCGACGACTTGTTGAAACGCGCTACCCTCAAGTTGCCTGTGGAACCAGGTACCTTTGTGCTTCAGTTGACCCAGCCATCCGTTGAGCCATCAGTGGAACAAGCGAAGGAAGGCAGGCCCTGGCAAGTACTTTCCCGCTGAGCTCCCAAGAGCCGCCAGCAAGGAAGTTGCCGGGTACCCCAAGCTTGCCGGGGAGCAGCAACCTCCAGCATGGCCCCAAGCCCTGACCGTAGAGGCAGCTGCCCCTACGGCCGAAGATGAGCCTTTAGTCCTTGCCGTCGAGCCCCAGGCTACGGCATGGGCGCAGCGCACCGTTCGTTTCCTCCAAATAGGGGAACTCCCGGAGGAACAGGAAGAAGCAGAGAAAGTAGCCCGTCGGTCTAGCATGTACCAGTTTGTGGATGATGCCCTATACAGAAGGAGACCGAACGGCGTGAAATTGAAATGCATTCCTTAGGAGGACGGACTGGAGCTGTTGGCAGAGATACATGGAGGCATGTGTGGCTCCCACATAGGGTCAAGAGCCCTTGCCAGCAAAGCGTTCCGGCAAGGTTTCTTCTAGCCCACCGCTCTCCAGGATGCAACTGCACTAGTAACCAAGTGTGAAGCGTGCCAGTTCCATTCAAAGAAGCTTCATCAACCAGCCCAAGCTCTTCAGACAATCCCTCTTTCCTAGCCATTTTCAGTCTGGGGGCTCGATATACTGGGCCCCTTTCCCAGTGCTATCGGGGGCTTTGAGTACTTGTACGTCGCGATCGACAAGTTCACAAAGTGGCTGGAAGTGGAACCAGTGAGAAAGGTGACAGCACAATCAGCCGTCAAGTTCTTCAAGGGACTAGTCTGCCGTTTTGGTGTGCCAAATAGAGTCATCACCGACAACGGCACGCAGTTCATGAGCCGCACCTTCATGCAGTACATCCAAGACCTCGGCAGCAAGGTTTGCTTTGCTTCTGTTGCTCATCCCAGAAGTAATGGCCAGGCTGAGAGGGCGGATGCAGAAGTGTTGCGAGGCCTCAAGACCAGAACTTTTGATAGGCTACACAAATGCGGAAGGCGCTGGGTTGATGAATTGCCAACGGTTCTTTGGTCGATCAGAACGACACCAAATCGAGCCACTGGCCAGACACCCTTTGCCCTGGTATACGGGGCAGAAGCAGTTCTCCCCACGGAACTCATATACGGGTCACCTCGAGTGCTCACTTATGATGAGCTTGAGCAAGAGCAGTTGCGCCAAGATGATGCGACGCTCCTTGAGGAAGATCGTCTTCAGGCTGCTGTACGATCCGCTCGTTACCCGCAAGCCTTGCGCCGCTACCGTAGCCGCAAGGTTCACGCCCGAAGCCTTGAGGAAGGCAACCTTGTTCTTCAGCGAATCCAATCTGCCAAGAGTTCAAACAAGTTGACGCCGAAGTGGGAGGGACCTTATCGGGTAATACGAGTCACCAGGCCCGACGCAGTCCGCCCGGAGACCGAAGATGGCATTCCGGTTAGCAATTCCAGGCATCTTTGCAAGTTTTACCCCTAAGGAGTGGTTGCTGGGAGCCCCAACAACCCCCTTTTGTACTAGCCTTGCCGGCGAGGCAGGTAACCCTATGTACAAAGCCAGGCACAGACCCTGTGCACAGTCAGGGAAAGAAAACCCTTAGTATGTATAGTTTCCCGTTGATTTCCATATTTATGTGTACACGTATATACATGCTTGTCCAGGATATTGTAGTACTTTTTGATTCCAACAAATGTTAATGGACCGCCAAGGTTCCATGCTCCTGTCCTCTCTTCTTTCCAGCCGCGGCAAGGACGCTCGATTCTGCCAAGGACTCGGCTCCGGTAAGAAGTTGGGAAGACTGCCCAGCACGGCGATCCCCGGCAAACCAAATAGATAAAATTCACCTCTTGCCCATTCATGTTCGTAACCTATGACTTCTGCATTAGAAAACCTCGCCACTCTCTTTTAAACTCAGGTGCTCCCATCCCTGGCCCGAACGTTGCTTCGGACAGAATGGTCGTAGTAGCCTTTGCTAAAAGGAGATTGGCGAGGGGCTGGACCCTTTGTCTGTAACTCGGCAGATGTGATTCTCCGGCAGGCACAGAGGGCACCGGCAGGATAGCTTGCCGGGAGAACTTGTTTATTTGAATATAAGAGGCATTTCGCCTTTGCATGGACGTGTACATGCACGGGTTCCCAGCAAGGCTGGTCTTTTTCATTGACATGATGATACATGTACGAATGTTACAGGACTCAGGCATGGTCTCGAGGGATTACATTATTTAGAAATTAAGATTTGGCAAGTGCCTACAAGCTAAAAGAAAGATAAGTGCCCTGTGATCTCCGTGCTTGCCCCTTTACTCCCAGGTGCGGCAGGTGAAGGCAAAGAAGAGGCGACGGGGAACGCGCCGATGGAGAGCATGGCGGGGACGACCCTCGGCAAGGCGCGTGGCCGAGGGAGGAGGGCGGTGCAAATGATGGGGCTGCCACTGATGGTCAGCTGGAGCTGGAATCGGCGTCCTCCCGACAGCTACCGTCGTTGTCGCTGTCGCTGTCCTCCTCGTCACTATCGCTCGAGGAGGAGATTTCGTTGTCGGCGGAGCACTCCGCACAGCACCCTAAGCAGATTCCCGAGTGCCCGAAGACCTTGACGGAGAGCAGGCCGTTCTCCATTAATTTGAACTGGAGAACGTGCCCCTCCGACAGGCTATGGGCATGGGCAAAGGTCTTCCACCCACGGTGGAGGTACATGATGTGAGGGGCGGGGAAGTCGACGTCGACCCTCATGCCGCCGTTCCTGCAGCCCCTCATATGCTGCCTCAAGGCCTGTGGCGGGTCAAGCTCCATTACCCGAGAAAACGGGGTGGGGAGGTGGAGGTGACCGCACACTGGCTTTTACAGCCTGTTGAAGAACTCGCGGGGCTGGTCTCCGACATGGCCCTCCATTGGGGGAGAGCCGCTGGCGAAAGCGCGGCCGGTGCGCCGCACCGTCCTCCTGTCCCCCGAGCGCCACGATGGCCTCGGCCTCACCCCTCCCCCTTCCTCTCATAGCGGGCTCCGCCGCCATGAGCTCCAGAGGAGGGGGGATACGCTGTCGAGTAGAAGCCCTCATCGCCGCCATTGAAGCACCGGCGCGCCCTCTCACCATGGCAAGTGGAAGAAAGGGACCAAGCAGGAAGGGGATGAATGCAGAAGGACGTTGTCCCTCTCCCCTTTTTATAGAGGGACGGGGCCGGGGCTCGACCCCCCATGTCGGATTCTGGGTTCCGGCAAACCCTTGAGGTTCGAACACTCGGGTGCGCATGAAGATCTCTCTCCCTAGCTCGCTCTCGCAACGATCTCAAGGCCTAGCTCGACGAACCCAAAGAACAAGAGACACGTGGGTTTATACTGGTTCGGGCCACCATTGTGGTGTAATACCCTACTCCAGTGTGGTGTGGTGGATTGCCTTGCGGGCTGGGGATGAACAAGTAAAAGGGAAGAACAGCCTCCTGAGGTGAGGTGTCCTTGAGCTCGGTGAGCTTGTGTATGCGAGGATGGTCTGAATCCCGGATCTCCCTCTCCCCCTCTGGTGGGGTGGCTAGTCCTATTTATAGAGGCCCTGGTCCTCTTCTCAGATGTTAGGCGGGAAGGGATCCCGCACCGGCCAATTTTGAAGGGAGACAACTAGTACAAGCTATCTTGACAAAAGGTGGTCTTCGCCTGCTAAAGGCTCTGGTGGTGATGTAGCTGTGGGCCCTGCGATGACCTCCGTCCTGCCGTCCTGCTGGTCTTGGTCTTGTTGCACCGATATGGAAACCTTTGCCTGATGCCTCGGGACTCCTCGCCTGCGCTTGCCTCTTTAGCACCAAAGAGGAAACTGGCACTCTGCGCCCGCTGGCGCCCGCCTGGCTTCGGTCGTCATGGCTCACGCCATGTGAACCTCGCGAGGTGCCCCTCCGCCTTGATATCTCCGCTCCTCGTGAGCTAGCCTAGCGAGGCTGCCCCTGAGGAGGTCTTGTGTCGTCCGCCTCACGAGGCTTGCCCCCTCGCGAGATCTTTAGTGATTGGTGATGAAGATGGGCCATACCAGGCCGCTGAGAGAGCCATGCCGTGGGCCGCAGGTAAGCAAGTCTGGGGACCCCCGTTCCCAGGACGCCGACAGTAGCCCCCGGGCCCAAGCTGCGCTCGTACTTGGCTTCGAGGCGAAGCCAAAGGGCAAGTGCGGAACCCCGCGGGCCTCAACCGCCTGCGGCCTTGATTGACGCGTGGCGATTGATGGGACGTGGGCATCTCCACTTCCCCACGCTGCCTCGGCAACTGCCCGACTTGACGAGTCCCTGGTGCATGCAGAAAAACCATCATTACCTGCGATCGTGGTGGTCGACAGTTGGCCTCCTTCTAGCTATAAATGAGGAGAGGGGCGGAGCCCCCGTTGCCCATCTCTTCCTCCATTCCGCCCGCTTCTTCTTCCTTGTTGTGACACCCATGGATCCGATACAGAGATTCTCCGCCGCTGAGAAGGAAAAAAACCCCGTGAGGAGCTAGGGCCACTCCCACCAAAGAAGAGGCTGGCCCGCTCCCGAGACGTTGTCGTGGGGCGAGAGGTGACGAGGCCCTGTTACGAGCGGCCTCCTCCCGGTTATCCGCTACCCCTGTACGCCCAGGCGCAAGGCCCCGGAGAGGGAGGCAGCGGCTCACACCGCTCGCACCATGGCCGTGGTAGCCATACTATGGCGGTGCGCGTCGCCGCCCCACGAACCCACGCAGAGGGCTCCTCGTGTGAACTCGTGGTGTGGGCGACGATGCCACCGCGCACGTGGATCCGATTCCCTCCATACTTTGCCGTAGAGATGCCGCCGAGGGGGCCACTCGAGCTGTGGCTGCAGCACACTGATTGCGACACCCCGGCGACGGGAGCAGAGGTCGAGGTCGTCTCCCCGGGCAAGATCTTCATGACCCGCGGATGGGGTGAGGTTGCCCGCGTCTGCCGAGCGGAGGGTGCCCTCGCCATCCATTTCGAGTACGACGGCGCCTCCACACTATTCTTCAAGGTCTTCGATGAGGAAGGCCGTCGGCTGGAATGCTGCTCGGGAGGGAGCCACCAGGGCGGCGCGGCGACTGGCGCTGGCCCCGCCATTGGTCCTGCCGGCAGTCCCTCCAGTAGCAGCGATGGCGCCTGGGAGTCCAGCAGTTCTCCTGAGCCTGACGAGACTCCGGAGACGAGCGACGACAACTACGTGCCCCTGAGCTCCCGCCATGCCCGGAGCGCAGCAGCGGCGTCTGCTCGTCGCCGCCGTTGATCTGGATGGGGTTAGCATCGGCCTCCCGTGGCCCACTGTTGATGATGGCGTCGGCGGCAACGCTCGTAGATACAGCTTCTGATAGCCTTCTCCTTTTGTTCCCTGCGAGGAATCGAGATGAACCCCACAGGGGCGTGTAAAGAATCCGTAGTGCCTTTTGTGTCAACATCATCCTTATTATGAAATCCCATGATTGTGTGTCTTGCATCGGCTTGGTCCCCCCTTTCCAGCCTCGCGGCAGCTTGGCGCTCTATGCTGACAGGTCCCAGTCCTTCAGCCATCGCTGGTATGCCAGGCCGCGATGCCGTGGTCAAGGCCAGGAGGTGAGCGACCCGAGGTCCGCTGAGAGATCCTGAGGCGCGATGCTCAAGAGGTCCCCTTTAGCATGCAAGCAACTCCCAGAAGGTAGGAAAGGTAGGTGGCGTTGCCATAGTAAGGCCGCTGGGGCTAGGAATTCTGTGTCACAACACCGGGCTAGCTCGTATGCGTGACCTATCTTTAGCGATTCTGGGTCGAGTCCTTGTGCCGCGCCCGGCTCGTGCGTCAGTGGTGGTACTACTAGGTCAAGCTCACGTTAGATCCTTCCTCCTCTCGTGCCCTCCTGATCGCTCTGCGTTCTCGGGTCCCGACCCTCGAGCAAGGCTCAGCCGCCGCTGGTATGCCAGGTCGCGATGCCATGGTCAAGGCCAGGGGGTGAGGGCTGGAGAGTCAGTAAGAGCTTCTGAGGCGCGATGCTCAGGAGCCCCCCTTTCATGCACAAGCGAATGACACGAGAGAAGGAAGGAGCTGATGGGGCCACCAGCAGCTAACGCTCCAGAGATTCCTGCGAGTTAGTGGAGAGGGGATATAGCCTGCGATCGCGTTGGTTACCCAACTGCTGATTGTTCCACGAGAAGACGAAGGCACTGAGGATCTGATGAGGTGACGTGCATGGAGCGGGCCACGAGTCAGAGCTTGATCTCTCAGGTTTATCAGCGTTGCAGGGACGGACCCAAGCACAAGCGCCGTGCCGATAGGTGGAGCTCTCATCGCGGGGTAAACAGGAGATCGGTCAGCAACGCGGGATGCCGCGAGATGTAATCAAGCAAGTGATAATCATAATGAACCCATGCAAGGACACAAGCTAGTTCAAATAGATGCGAGAATACCACATGCCACTGGGACGGACCCGAGCGGCCTAGGGATGATGCAGCCCGAGAGGCGCTCCCAACAGAATAAGCTAAGTATGCAAAATGGTACACGTCGCATGGACAGGCCCATGCAACTTGGGGATAGTGCTGCCCGAAGGGCGCCCCCAACTAAATGAACTGCAAAGAGTCACCTGATACCGTAGCTGGAGTGGGGTTGGAGTAGCTGAAGATGCGTGCCGAAGAAGTTGCTCCTCACGAGCCGCCAGGGTCCTGAGCCTTAGGAGGCTCCGCAGGCCCGGGTGGCTCCTGAAGAACTGTCGCGATCTCCGCCAGGACAGCGTAATTCCTGGCCTCTTGAGCCGCCAGAATGCTCTGCGACTGGCGCTGGAAGGTGAGCCGCGTTCAGCAAGCCAAATGGCATGCAAACATAGCTATGAGGTGGACCCTCGCACCGTCCAACGTGCGAAGGCCAGAAGCGTTCCTGAGATGCGGCCATGTTGAGCCCTAGTGGGCGGCGGTCGCCACGTATGGTCCTTGCCACTTGAAGCTCCTGGGTCGCCATGGAGATGAACTCCCGAGCACTGGGCACTCCACACCATGTGCCCTCTTGAGGGAAACGTGCGGCGAAGCACGCCTCCATGTGGTGCCCGAGCGCCTCCCTCGTGATGCTGGCTAGGTCTGAGGCCCTCCAGAAGAGAGCCCCCGAGCCCTGCCCGAGGAGGGCGCCGGGCGCGCCTTCCTATGCGAGGGAGGGAGGTGTTGGGGAACGTAGTAATTTCAAAAAAAATCCTACGCACACGCAAGATCATGGTGATGCATAGCAACGAGAGGGGAGAGTGTCGTCCACGTACCCTCGTAGACCGTAAGCGGAAGCGTTATGACAACGCGGTTGATGTAGTCGTACGTCTTCACGATCCGACCGATCCAAGTACCGAACACACGGCACCTCCGAGTTCAGCACACGTTCACCTAGGTGACGTCCCACGAACTCACGATCCAGCAGAGCTTCGAGGGAGAGTTCCGTCAGCACGAAGGTGTGATGACGGTGATGATGATGCTACCGACGCAGGGCTTCGCCTAAGCACCGCTACGATATGACCGAGGTGGATTATGGTGGAGGGGGGCACCGCACACGGCTAAAAGATCAACTGATCAACTTGTGTGTCCATGGGGTGCCCCCTCCCCCATATATAAAGGAGTGGAGGAGGGGAGGGGCCGGCCCTCTCTATGGCGCGCCCTAGGGGAGTCCTACTCCCACCGGGAGTAGGATTCCCCCCTTCCCTAGTTGGAGTAGGAGAGGAAGGGAAGGAGGAGTAGGAGAGAAGGAAAGCCCCCCCCCCAAACCTATTCCAATTCGGCCTCCTGCCCAAGGGGGGCACACCAGCCCCTTGTGGGCTGGTGTGCTTCCTTCTTATGGCCCATAAGGCCCATAACTTCTCCCGGGGGGTTCCGGTAACCTCCCGGTACTCCGAAAAAATGCCCGAACCACTCGAAACCTTTCCGATGTCTGAATATAGCCTTCCAATATATCGATCTTTACGTCTCAACCATTTCGAGACTCCTCGTAATGTCCACGATCTCATCTGGGACTCCGAACAACCTTCAGTACATCAAATCACATAAAATCATAATATGATCGTCACCAAACGTTAAGCGTGCGGACCCTACAGGTTCGAGAACTATGTAGACATGACCGAGACACGTCTCCGGTCAATAACCAATAGCGGAACCTGGATGCTCATATTGGCTCCTACATATTCTACGAAAATCTTTATCGGTCAAACCGCATAACAACATACGTTGTTCCCTTTGTCATCGGTATGTTACTTGCCCGAGATTCGATCGTCGGTATCTCAATACCTAGTTCAATCTCGTTACCGGCAAGTCTCTTTACTCGTTCCGTAATGCATCATCCCGCAACTAACTCATTAGTTACATTGCTTGCAAGGCTTATAGCGATGTGCATTATCGAGAGGGCCCAGAAATACCTCTCCGACAATCGGAGTGACAAATCCTAATCTTGATTTATGCCAACTCAACAAGTACCATCGGAGACACCGGTAGAGCACCTTTATAATCACCCAGTTACGTTGTGACGTTTGGTAGCACACAAAGTGTTCCTCCGGTATTCGGGAGTTGCATAATCTCATAGTCATAGGAACATGTATAAGTCATGAAGAAAGCAATAGCAATATACTAAACGATCAAATGCTAAGCTAACGGAATGGGTCAAGTCAATCACATCATTCTCTAATGATGTGATCCCGTTAATCAAATGACAACTCATGTCTATGGCTAGGAAACTTAACCATCTTTGATTCAACGAGCTACTTAAGTAGAGGCATACTAGTGACACTCTGTTTGTCTATGTATCCACACATGTACTAAGTTTCCGGTTAATACAATTCTAGCATGAATAATAAACATTTATCATGCTATAAGGAAATATAAATAACAACTTTATTATTGCCTCTGGGGCATATTTCCTTCAGTCTCCCACTATCACTAGAGTCAATAATCTAGTTCACATCGCCATGTGATTTAACACGAATAGTTCACACCACCATGTGATTAACACCCATAGTTCACATCGCCATGTGACCAATACTCAAAGGGTTTACTAGAGTCAGTAATCTAGTTCACATCGCCATGTGATTAACACTCAAAGAGTACTAAGGTGTGATCATGTTTTGCTTGTGAGAGAAGTTTACTCAACGGGTCTGCCATATTCAGATCCGTATGTATTTCGCAAATTTCTATGTCAACAATGCTTTGCACGGAGCTACTCTAGCTAATTGCTCCCACTTTCAATATGTATCCAGATTGAGACTTAGAGTCATCTGGATCAGTGTCAAAACTTGCATCGACGTAACCCTTTACGACGAACCTTTTGTCGCCTCCATAATCGAGAAACATATCCTTATTCCACTAAGGATAATTTTTGACCGCTGTCCAGTGATCTACTCTTAGATCACTAGTGTACTCCCTTACCAAACTCAGTGTAGGGTATACAATAGATCTGGTACACAGCATGGCATACTTTATAAAACCTATGGCTGAGGCATAGGGAATGACTTTCATTCTCTTTCTATCTTCTGCCGTGGTCGGGCTTTGAGTCTTACTCAATTTCACACCTTGTAACACAGGCAAGAACTCTTTCTTTGACTGTTCCATTTTGAACTACTTCAAAATCTTGTCAAAGTATGTACTCATTGAAAAAACTTATCAAGCGTCTTGATCTATCTCTATAGATTTTGATGCTCAATATGTAAGCAGCTTCACCGAGGTCTTTCTTTGAAAAACTCCTTTCAAATACTCCTTTATGCTTTCCAGAAAATTCTACATTATTTCCGATCAACAATATGTCATTCACATATACTTATCAGAAATGCTGTAGTGCTCCCACTCACTTTCTTGTAAATACAGGCTTCACCACAAGTCTGTATAAAACTATATGCTTTGATCAACTCATCAAAGCGTATATTCCAACTCCGAGATGCTTGCACCAGTCCATAGATGGATCACTGGAGCTTGCACATTTTGTTAGCACCTTTAGGATCGACAAAACCTTCTGGTTGCATCATATACAACTCTTCTTTAAGAAATCCATTAAGGAATGTAGTTTTGACATCCATTTGCTAGATTTCATAAAATGTGGCAACTTGCTAACATGATTCGGACAGACTTAAGCATCGCTACGAGTGAGAAAATCTCATCATAGTCAACACCTTGAACTCTGCCAAAACCTTTTTCGACAAGTCTAGCTTTGTAGATAGTAACACTACTATCAGCGTCCGTCTTCCTTTTGAAGATCCATTTATTTTCTATGGCTTGCCGATCATCGGGCAAGTCAACCAAAGTCCACACTTTGTTCTCATACATGGATCCCATCTCGGATTTCATGGCCTCAAGCCATTTCGCGGAATCTGGGCTCATCATCGCTTCCTCATAGTTCGTAGGTTCGTCATGGTCAAGTAACATGACCTCCAGAACAGGATTACCGTACCACTCTGGTGCGGATCTCACTCTGGTTGACCTACGAGGTTCGGTAGTAACTTGATCTGAAGTTACATGATCATCATCATTAGCTTCCTCACTAATTGGGGTAGGAGTCACAGGAACAGATTTCTGTGATGAACAATGCGCAACTGCTTCATGCTCACTAGCACACTAAAGATATCCCTTTCACAACCTGAATGATGGCATGATTAGGATCCAGTAATAGCATGAAGCAAAAATAAATGCATTGGAAAAACAAAAGGCAGCCCCGACACCCCTCAAACGACCCACTGTTGCTACCAGATCTAAATAATCTCAAGTTGTAGTAATCTGAATATCTAATTTGAAAGCAATAGAGGGTGAAGTGTAACCTGGAAGTTACAGGGGTTGAATTTTCAGATGTGAAACAGTCCGCTATATCAACTGTAAATCACACAAATTTTTGGGACAACAAGAAAACAAGTATCACATCATCGTCGCCTCTCCTTAACTCCTACTCCAGTTGGCAATGGCATGCACTAACATTGATAGTCTTCATGTGGTGCTAATCTTCTACCTTGCGTCATCTAGAATCTGAACCAAGACAACAATCCTAGACAAGACACCTCCTCGTATCAATTATATAATTGGCACAATCGGGGTCGACATGGATGGATCTGCACAATATGAATGTTGAAAGAAAGATCGAACCTGCAACGAGAAGGCGACATGGGTGGTGGAGGAGCTCCTCGCGCGGGAGCCACCGCAGCCGCAGTCGTTGGCTCAGCCCCACATCATCGTCGCCTCTCCTTAACTCCATTGGGCAAGTCGCCGTTGCTGTTGCGGTCTCACGCCCGCCATGGACGTCGCCTGTCCATAGCACATCAATCTGTACTAAGAGCACCTGCATTGAGTTGGGAGTATAACACACAACATCAATAAAAGATGAACTCCAAATTCGATGGAGAATGCCTTCGAGAAGAGAAAGTGGAGGAGACGAAGCACCAAAACGGGCTGGGGTTGGAACAGCCGGACGAAGGAGGCTATATGGACGCTAAACAACACAGATCGAGATGGTAACTGACCTGCAATTAGCCACCGCCTGCGAGTGGCGCACATCGCGCGTCATTAAAGTCCAGTAGCGCCTCGACTTCAATCTACAACGACGATTGCTTTTCTTGCCACAACACCCTGGAATCGACCCGCGAAGCGACCCTCTCGCCCGAGGCTCACAGACCAGGCACTAATGGGCTGAGTTGAGGACGACCCCCACAAGCGGGCCACCTATATCCCCGCTTGGCCTAATTAAAAAAACACATGTATACCCCCGCTAGGACAATGAACCACGGGCCTCCAAAAATGTCGCGGGAGTAGCGGCCCTTAAGGACATCCACGCGAGTTTCGGCCTGCCACGTGCTTGACAGAACTTGTATGTGAATCAGATGGTCGTGCACGAACAGATCTGGAGAATGGACGGCTCTGTAGTCTGATAGCCTGAGAGGCTTCCTAGAGTGCTTAGTTACAATGTATTTAAATATGCTTTGATCAACTCCTCAAAGCGTATATTCCAACTCCGAGATGCTTGCACCAGTCCATAGATGTATCACTGGAGCTTGCACATTTTGTTAGCACCTTTAGGATCGACAAAACCTTCTGGTTGCATCATCTATAACTCTTCTTTAAGAAATCCATTAAGGAATGTAGTTTTGACATCCATTTGCCAGATTTCATAAAATGTGGCAACTTGCTAACATGATTCGGACAGACTTAAGCATCGCTACGAGTGAGAAAATCTCATCGTAGTCAACACCTTGAACTTTGTCAAAACCTTTTTCGACAAGTCTAGCTTTGTAGATAGTAACACTACTATCAGCGTCCGTCTTCCTCTTGAAGATCCATTTATTTTCAATGGCTTGCCTATCATTTGGCAAGTCAACCAAAGTCCACACTTTGTTCACATACATGGATCCCATCTCAGATTTCATGGCCTCAAGCCATTTCGTGGAATCTGGGCTCATCATCGCTTCCTCATAGTTCGTAGGTTCGTCATGGTCAAGTAACATGACCTCCAGAACAGGATTACCGTACCACTCTGGTGCGGATCTCACTCTGGTTGACCTATGAGGTTCGGTAGTAACTTGATCTGAAGTTACATGATCATCATCATTAGCTTCCTCACTAATTGGTGTAGGATTCACAGGAACAGATTTCTGTGATGAACTACTTTCCAATAAAGGGAGCAGGTACAATTACCTCATCAAGTTCTACTTTCCTCCCACTCACTTCTTTTGAGAGAAAATCCTTCTCTATAAAGGATCCATTCTTAGCAATGAATGTCTTGCCTTCAGATCTGTGATAGAAGGTGTACCCAACCGTCTCCTTTGGGTATCCTATGAAGATACATTTCTCCGATTTGGGTTTGAGCTTATCAGGATCAAACTTTTTCACATAAGCATCGCAACCCCAAACTTTAAGAAACAACAACTTTGGTTTCTTGCCAAACCACAGTTCATATGGTGTCGTCTCAACGGATTTAGATGGTGCACTATTTAACATGAATGCAGTTGTCTCTAACGCATAACCCCAAAACGATAGTGGTAAATCGGTAAGAGACATCATATATTGCACCATATCTAATAAAGTATGGTTATGATGTTCGGACACACCATTACGTTGTGGTGTTCCAGGTGGCGTGAGTTGCGAAACTATTCCGCATTGTTTCAAATGAAGACCAAACTCGTAACTCAAATATTCTCCTCCACGATCAGATCGCAGAAACATTATTTTCTTGTTATGATGATTTTCCACTTCACTCTGAAATTATTTGAACTTTTCAAATGTTTCAGGTTTATGTTTCATCAAGTAGATATACCATATCTGCTCAAATCATCTGTGAAGGTCAGAAAATAACGATACCTGCCGTGAGCCTCAACACTCATCGGACTGCATACATCAGTATATATTATTTCCAACAAGTCTGTTGCTCGCTCCATTGTTCCGGAGAACGGAGTCTTAGTCATCTTGCCAGTGAGGCATGGTTCGCAAGCATCAACTGATCATAATCAAGTGATTCCAAAAGCCCATCAGCATGGATTTCATTCATGCGCTTTACACCAATATGACCTAAACGGCAGTGCCACAAATAAGTTGCACTATCATTATTAACTTTTCATCTTTTGGCTTCAATATTATGAATATGTGTATCACTACGATCGTGATTCAATAAACCATTCACCTTGGGTGTATGACCATAGAAGGTTTTTATTCATGCAAACAGAACAACAATTATTCTCTAACTTAAATAAATAACCGTATTGCAATAAACATGATCAAATCATATTCATGCTCAACACAAACACCAAATAACACTTATTTAGGTTCAACACTAACCCCGAATGTATAGGGAGTGTGTGATGATGATCATATCAATCTTTGAACTACTTCAACCACACATTGTCACCTCGCCCTTAACTAGTTTCTGTTCATTCTGCAACTCCCGTTTCGAGTTACTACTCTTAGCAACTGAACCAGTATCAAATGCCGAGGGGTTGCTATAAACACTAGTAAAGTACACATCAATAACATGTATATCCAATATACCTTTGTTCAGTTTGCCATCCTTCTTATCCGCCAAGTATCTAGGGCAGTTCCACTTCCAGTGACCATTTCCTTTGCAGTAGAAGCACTCAGTTTCAGGCTTGGGTCTAGCTTTGGGCTTCTTCACGGGAGCAGCAACTTGCTTGCCGTTCTTTTTGAAGTTCCCCTTCTTCCCTTTGCCCTTTTTCTTGAAACTAATGGTCTTGTCAACCATCAACACTTGATGTTTTTCTTGATTTCTACCTTCGTCGATTTCAGCATCACGAAGAGCTTGGGAATCGTTTCCGTTATCCCTTGATATAGTTCATCACGAAGTTCTAGTAACTTGGTGATAGTGACTAGAGAACTCTGTCAATCACTATCTTATCTGGAAGATTAACTCCCACTTGATTCAACTGATTGTAGTACTCAGACATTCTGAGCACATGCTCACTAGCTGAGCTATTCTCCTCCATCTTGTAGGCAAAGTACTTGTCAAAGGTCTCATACCTTTTGACATGGGCATGAGTCTGAAATACTAATTTCAACTCTTGGAACATCTCATATGCTCCGTGGCGTTTCAAAAACGTCTTTGAAGCCCCGATTCTAAGCCGTAAAGCATGGTGCACTAAACTATCAAGTAGTCATCATATCAAGCTTGCCAAACGTTCATAACGTCTGCGTTTGCTCCTGCAATCGGTCTGTCACCTAGCGGTGCATCAAGGACATAATTCCTCTGTGCAGCAATGAGGATAATCCTCAGATCACGGATCCAATCCGCATCATTGCTACTAACATATTTCAACTTAGTTTTCTCTAGGAACATATCAAAAATAAAACAGGGGAGCTGAACGCGAGCTATTGATCAACAACATAGATATGCTAATACTACCAGGACTAAGTTCATGCTAAATTAAAGTTCAATTAATCAAATTGCTTTAAGAACTCCCACTTAGATAGACATCCCTCTAATCATCTAAGTGATCACGTGATCCATATCAACTAAACCATGTCTGATCATCACGTGAGATGGAGTAGTTTTCAATGGTGAACATCACTATGTTGCTCATATCTACTATATGATTCACGCTCGACCTTTCGGTCTCAGTGTTCCGAGGCCATATCTGCATATGCTAGGCTCGTCAAGTTTAACCCGAGTATTCTGCGTGTGCAAAACTGGCTTCCACCCGTTGTATGTGAACGTAAGCTTATCACACTCGATCATCACGTGGTATCTCGGCATGACGAACTTTCGCAACGGTGCATACTCAGGGAGAACACTTATACCTTGAAATTTAGTGAGAGATCATCTTATAATGCTACCGTCGATCTAAGCAAAATAAGATGCATAAAAGATAAACATCACATGCAATCAATATAAGTGATATGATATGTCCATCATCATCTTGTGCCTTTGATCTCCATCTCCAAAGCACCGTCATGATCACCATCGTCACCGGTGCGATACCTTGATCTCAATCGTAGTATCTTTGTCGTCTCGCCAACTATTGCTTCTACGACTATCGCTACCGCTTAGTGATAAAGTAAAGCAATTACATGGCGATTGCATTTCATACAATAAAGCGACAACCATATGGCTCCTGCCAGTTGGCGATAACTCCGTTACAAAACATGATCATCTCATACAATAAAATTTAGCATCATGTCTTGACCATATCCTATCACAGCATGCCCTGCAAAAACAAGTTAGACATCCTCTAATTTGTTGTTGCAAGTTTTACGTGGCTGCTACGGGCTGAGCAAGAACCGTTCTTACCTACGCATCAAAACCACAACGATATTTCGTCAAGTATGTGATGTTTTAACCTTCACAAGGACCGGGCGTAGCCACACTCGATTCAACTAAAGTTGGAGAAACTGACACCCGCCAGCCACCTGTGTGCGAAGCACGTCGGTAGAACCAGTCTCGCGTAAGCGTACGCGTAATGTCGGTCTGGGCCGCTTCATCCAACAATACCGCCGAATCAAAGTATGACATGCTGGTAAGCAGTATGACTTGTATCGCCCACAACTCACTTGTGTTCTACTCGTGCATATAACATCTACGCATAGACCTGGCTCGGATGCCACTGTTGGGGAACATAGTAATTTCAAAAAAATTCCTACGCACACGCAAGATCATGGTGATGCATAGCAACGAGAGGGGAGAGTGTCGTCCACGTACCCTCGTAGACCGTAAGCAGAAGCGTTATGACAACGTGGTTGATGTAGTCGTACGTCTTCACGATCCGACCGATCCAAGTACCGAACACACGGCACCTCCGAGTTCAGCACACGTTCAGCTCGCTGACGTCCCACGAACTCACGATCCAGCAGAGCTTCGAGGGAGAGTTCCGTCAGCACGACGGCGTGATGACGGTGATGATGATGCTACCAACGTAGGGCTTCGCCTAAGCACCACTACGATATGACAGAGGTGGATTATGGTGGAGGGGGGCACCGCACACGGCTAAAAGATCAACTGATCAACTTGTGTGTCCATGGGGTGCCCCCTCCCCCGTATATAAAGGAGTGGAGGAGGGGAGGGGCCGGCCCTCTCTATGGCACACCCTAGGGGAGTCCTACTCCCACCGGGAGTAGGATTCCCCCCTTCCCTAGTTGGAGTAGGAGAGGAAGGGAAGGAGGAGTAGGAGAGAAGGAAAGGGGGCCCCCCCCCAAACCTATTCCAATTCGGCCTCCTGCCCAAGGGGGGCGCACCAGCCCCTTGTGCGCTGGTGTGCTTCCTTCTTATGGCCCATAAGGCCCATAACTTCTCCCGGGGGGTTCCGGTAACCTCCCGGTACTCCAGAAAAATGCCTGAACCACTCGGAACCTTTCCGATGTCTGAATTGTTGGAAATATGCCCTAGAGGCAATAATAAAATGGTTATTATTGTATTTCCTTGTTCATGATAATTGTCTATTGTTCATGCTATAATTGTATTAACTGGAAACCGTAATACATGTGTGAATACATAGACCACAACATGTCCCTAGTAAGCCTCTAGTTGACTAGCTCATTGATCAATAGATGGTTATGGTTTCCTGACCATGGACATTGGATGTCATTGATAACGGGATCACATCATTATACCCAATCCTAAGCATAGCACAAGATCGTGTAGTTCGTTTGCTAACAGCTTTTCTAATGTCAAGTATCATTTCCTTAGACCATGAGATTGTGCAACTCCCGGATACCGTAGGAATGCTTTGGGTGTACCGAACGTCACAACGTAACTGGGTGGCTATAAAGGTGCATTACAGGTATCTCCGAAAGTGTCTATTGGGTTGGCACGAATCGAGACTGGGATTTGTCACTCCGTATGACGGAGAGGTATCTCTGGGCCCACTCGGTAATGCATCATCATAATGAGCTCAGTGTGACTAAGTAGTTAGTTGCGGGATCATGCATTACGGAATGAGTAAAGTGACTTGCCGGTAACGAGATTGAACGAGGTATTGGGATACCGACGATCGAATCTCGGGCAAGTAACATACCGATTGACAAAGGGAATTGTATACGGGATTGATTGAATCCCGGACATCGTGGTTCATCCGATGAGATCATCATGGAACATGTGGGAGCCAACATGGGTATCCAGATCCCGCTGTTGGTTATTGGCCGGAGAACGTCTCGGTCATGTCTGCATGGTTCCCGAACCCGTAGGGTCTACACACTTAAGGTTCGATGACGCTAGGGTTATAGGGAATAGATATACGTGGTTACCGAATGTTGTTCGGAGTCCCGGATGAGATCCCGGACATCACGAGGAGTTCCGGAATGGTCCGGAGGTAAAGAATAATATATAGGAAGTGAGGTTTTGGCCATCGGAAGAGTTTCGGGCGTCACCGGTAATGTACCGGGAGCACCGGAGGGTTCCGGGGGTCCACCGGGAGGGGCCACCAGCCCCGGAGGCTTGCATGGGCCAAGAGTGGGAAGGGACCAGCCCCTGAGTGGGCTGGTGCGCCTCCCACCAGGGCCCAAGGCGCAGCTTGGAGGGGAAAGGGGGAAACCCTAGGCGCAGATGGGCCTAAGGCCCACCCTAGGGCGCGCTCCCCTCTCTCCCCCTCTTGGCCGCCCCCCTCCATCCCATCTAGGGCTGCTGCCCCCCTAGGGGTGGGAACCCTAGAGGGGGCACACCCTCCTCCCCTCCTCCTATAAATAGTGGGGGTTTTGGGGCTGCGGAAGACATGAGTCTCCCTCTCTCTTGGCGCAGCCCTACCCCTCTCCCTCCTCGTCTCTCGCAGTGCTTGGCGAAGCCCTGCTGGAGTGCCACGCTCCTCCACCACCACCACGCCGTCGTGCTGCTGCTGGACGGAGTCTTCCCCAACCTCTCCCTCTCCTTTGCTGGATTAAGGCGCGGGAGACGTCACCGGGCTGCACGTGTGTTGAACGCGGAGGCACCGTTGTTCGGTGCTTAGATTGGATTCGGCCGCGATCTGAATCGCTTCGTGTATGACTCCACCGACCGCGTTCTTGCAACGCTTCCGCTTAGCGATCTTCAAGGGTATGAAGATGCACTCCCTCTCTCTCATTGCTAGCATCTCCTACATTGATCTTGGTGACACGTAGGAAAATTTTGAATTATTGCTACGTTCCCCAACACGAATATAGCCTTCCAATATATCGATCTTTACGTCTCGACCATTTCGAGACTCCTCGTCATGTCTGTGATCTCATCTGGGACTCCAAACAACCTTCGACACATCAAATCACATAAACTCATAATACGATCGTCACCAAACGTTAAGCATGCGGACCCTACGGGTTCGAGAACTATGTAGACATGACTGAGACACGTCTCCGTTCAATAACCAATAGCGGAACCTGGATGCTCATATTGGCTCCTACATATTCTACGAAGATCTTTATCGGTCAAACCGCATAACAACATACGTTGTTCCCTTTGTCATCGGTATGTTACTTGCCCGAGATTCGATCGTCGGTATCTCAATACCTAGTTCAATCTCGTTACCGGAAGGTCTCTTTACTCGTTCCGTAATGCATCATCCCGCAACTAACTCATTTGTTACATTGCTTGCAAGGCTTAGAGTGATGTGCATTACCGAGAGGGCCCAGAGATACCTCTCCGACAATCGGAGTGACAAATCCTAATCTTGATTTATGCCAACTCAACAAGTACCATCGGAGACACCTGTAGAGCACCTTTATAATCACCCAGTTACGTTGTGAAGTTTGGTAGTACACAAAGTGTTCCTCCGGTATTCGGGAGTTGCATAATCTCATAGTCATAGGAACATGTATAAGTCATGAAGAAAGCAATAGCGATATACTAAACGATCAAATGCTAAGATGGGTCAAGTCAATCACATCATTCTCTAATGATGTGATCCCGTTAATCAAATGACAACTGATGTCTATGGCTAGGAAACTTAACCATCTTTGATTCAACGAGCTAGTCAAGTAGAGGCATACTAGTGACACTCTGTTTGTCTATGTATCCACAATGTACTAAGTTTCCGGTTAATACAATTCTAGCATGAATAATAAACATTTATCATGATATAAGGAAATATAAATAACAACTTTATTATTGCCTCTAGGGCATATTTCCTTCAGGAGGCGCCCCAGCTGCAGGCGCAGATCCTGAGGTGGTGCCGCTGGAAATGCCGCTCTCTTGAGGCCCTGGGTGGAGTAGCTGCTTCTTCTTCTTGAGGATGGCCTCAGGAGGGTACAGGGTGCCTTCGTTGTCAGGGTCTTCGACCGTTGCAACTTGGAAGGCGCGCTCGAGAGAGCACACTGCATCTCTTTCTTCACAGGGGACCACGATGATGCCGCCGCTCCATGGCATCCTGAGGACATTGTAGCCATGGTGGGTTACTGCCATGAACTTGGCCAAGGCCGGATACCCAAGGATGGCGTTGTATGGAAGACGGATGTGGGCGACGTCGAAGTCGATGAGCTCAGTGCGGTAGTTGTTACGCTGGCGGAAGGTGACAGGGAGGCGGACCTACCCTATCGGGGTGGTGGAGCCATCGGTCACTCCTGAGAAGGGCTTGGTAGGCTGTAGCTGATCGTATGGCACTTGGAGGCTATCGAATGTCTCGACGGACAGGACATTGAGCCCTGCGCCGCCGTCGATGAGGGTCTTGGTGACTTGAACGTTGCTGATGACGGGTGAGCAGAGCATCGGGAGGGCACCGGCAGTTGCTGCGCACTTGAGCTGGTCTGACGAGCTGAAGGTGATGGCGCACTTGGACCACCTGAGCGGGCGCGTGGCTTCGAGCCTGGGAAGGGCCGCGTTTACTTCATGGGAAAAATGCTTGAAGATGCGCTGAGAGGCTGGGGCTTGAGCACCACCCAAGATGCAGGCGATGGCGCGCGGCTCCTGGAAGCCCCCAGCCCCCTCGCCCTGATGATGATCGTCGTTCCTCCTTGGTGGCGGCGGCAGTGGAGGGAGGCCAGCATTGCCCTAAGGACAGTCCTCACGAGGCTGGTCCCTCCAGGCGCCCTCACGAGGCTGGTCCTGCCAGCGGTCCTCACGAGGCCGGTCGCGCCACTCCTGGCGAGGGCCACAGTCGTCCCAGTGCCCTCCACTTTGTCCTCCTCCTCGACCATAGCCCCGGTCGTTGCGCTCGGGGCGTCGACCGAAGCGTCCGTCACGAATGGCCCTGAGTTCTTGACAGTCATTGGTGTTGTGTCTATGCACATTGTGGAAGGCGCAGAACGGACGGCTGCTCTTGGATGGCTTGGGGTGATCTCGGCCGCGCTTCGTCTCTGGTTTGGCCGCGAGCACGACTACCCCCTTGCGCTTCACATCTTTGGCCTTGGCCTTCTTGTCTTCTGGGTCGGCAGCTGGAAGCTCGAGGAGGGAGAGGTGCCCCTCCTTAGCTCTCACACACTTGGTTGCCATGTTAAACATCTCCAGGGCTGTGCATAGCTCCTCATGGATGGCAAGCTCCTCCATCTTGACGTCGCGGACGCCATCGGAGAACGCTGAGATGATGGCCTCGTCTGTCACCTTGGGAATCTTGAGGCGAACGTTGTTGAAGCGCTAGATGTACATCTGTAGGGTCTCTCCCAGCTGCTGCTTGATGCGCCGTAGGTCACCCGCGGCCGGCCGGCGGTCGCGAGTTCCCTGCAAGTGGGCGATGAAGCGCTCGCGCATCTCAGCCCAGGAGGAGAATGATCCCGCGGGCAAGTTCAGAAGCCACGAGCACGTGCCATCTTTGAGGGCCATGGGAAACCAGTTCGCCATAACCTTTTCGTCGCCGTTGGCCGCCTCGATGCTCAGCTCATAGAGCTGCAGGAACTCTGCGGGGTCGGGGTGCCGTCGTAGCACGGAGGCAGGTCCGGCTTGAACTTGCTGGGCCAGACGACGCTATGCAGCTCGGGAGTGAAGGCACGGCAGCCGACTGTGGTCATCGGAGCCGGCGCGGAGGCGGAGCCTGATCTTGATGTCCACGCACCGCCGCCGCAGGTGGCACGCGATCTTGGCGCTGTGATGCTGGAAGTGCAGGGGCATTTTCTTGCGGCCGAGGGACTTCTTGGCAGCTTCCTTCTTCTTGAGCGGGCGCCCGACGTGGTTGGTCGCGCCGCGGGACCGCGTACCTTGGTGCGATGATGCCGTCTTTATGCGGAGGTGGAGGAGGCGCTCTGTGAGCTACGTCACCCGCGGCTGGAGGTGGGCGAGGTAGCGAGATGGACGGTCCAGGAGAGCCCCCCGCGGCGCTGACGAGCTCGGCGATGCGGTCCAGCCAGTCCTTGTAGAGGTCGTCGACCGGGCAGTAATGAAGGAGCTCGCGCGCCATGAGTAGCGCGGCCTGCGCGTCCATGGGCGCGCGATGGGCGTGCGACGATGAGCCGGCCGGAGTCAGTGACAGGGTGGCGGTGCATCCGTCCGGCGCATGGAGGGGTGCAGCGATGAAGCTTGCTACTCGTTTCCTGCCGGCCCAGTGGCGGCATTGGCAGCGGGTGATGGAGAACGGCGGGGAGGCCCGCCAATGGGCGTCGCCTAGGCGACGCGGGTCGAGGGCGGCGCGGTGCTCAGCACGGGCTCGGCGAGCATCAGCCATGGTTGCGGTGGAGCGGTAGAGCGTGGATCAGGAGAAAGGCTTCAGCGCACCCCTACCTGGCGCGCCAAATGTCGGATTCTGGGTTCCGGCAAACCCTTGAGGTTCGAACACTGGGATGCGCACGAAGATCTCTCTCCCTAGCTTGCTCTCGCAAGGATCTCAAGGCCTAGCTCGACGAACACAAAGAACAAGAGACACGCGGGTTTATACTAGTTTGGGCCACTGTTGTGGTGTAATACCCTACTCTAGTGTGGTGTGGTGGATTGTCTTGTAGGCTGGGGATGAACAAGTACAAGGGAAGAACAGCCTCCTGAGGTGAGGTGTCCTTGAGCTCGGTGAGCTTGTGTATGCGAGGATGATCTGAATCCCGGATCTCCCTCTCCCCCTCTGTGGGGTGGCTAGTCCTATTTATAGAGGCCCTGGTCCTCTTCCCAAATGTTAGGTGGGAAGGGATCCCACAACGACCAATTTTGAAGGGAGACAACTAGTACAAGCTATCCTGACAAAAGGTGGTCTTCGCCTGCTAAGGCTCTGGCGGTGATGTAGCTGTGGGCTCCGCGATGACCTCCATCCTGCTGTCTTGCTAGTCTTGGTCTTGTTGCACCGATATGGAAACCTTTGCTTGATGCCTCGGGACTCCTCGCCCCCGCCTGCCTCTTTAGCACCAAAGAGGAAACTGGCACTCTGCGCCCGCTGGCGCCCGCCTGGCTTCGGTTGTCATGGGTCACGTCATGTGAACCTCGCGAGGTGCCCCTCCGCCTTGATATCTCCGCTCCTCGTGAGCCAGCCTAGCAAGGCTGCCCCTGAGGAGGTCTCGTGTCGTCCGTCGCATGAGGCTTGGCCCCTCGCGAGGGTCTTGGGTGATTGTTGATGAAGATGGGCCGTACCAGGCCACTGGTGGAGCCACGCCGTGGGCTGCAGGCAGGCAAGTCTGGGGACCCCCGTTCCCAGCATGCCGACACCCCAACCTGAAGGCGGCCGCCCCACTCGCCCAATACGGCCACAGAGGCGCAAGGAATTGGGACCGACCCGCTGCTCCAATCAGCAATGCCCGGCTTCCCGCCTCGGCGTTAAGGCTCGTGCCCTCCGTATCCACCACCTACCCTCCCTGAGGCATGGGGACACGTGGCAGGCGAGCCGGAATTAAGAAGACAAGTGGAACGACCGTTTCCCGCCCCGTGATCATGGGGCGCGGGCGCCATGAAGGCCACGACCCGAGTCCACTTTGTAAATGAGCAGCGCCCGTGCGGCTTCCTCTTTTTTATGGGGAAGACGCGGGCCGCCTCTTTACTGTTCACCGTGAGGTGACGCAAGCGTGCCGTGACCGTTCCATGCACGACCCCCACGTCACGCACTCAATGCGAATCGTGGGGAAGCGCAACTGGTGAAGAAGTTACTACGGTTAGAACTCTGCCACGCGTGCCCGCGCACCGTTCTGGGCCTGGCCCAACAACACTTCGCGCTAATGTGTGGCCCAGGCCCGGGGACTCTTGTCGGTGTACAAAAGTAGGGGCCTTTTTGTACCCCTTTACTTGTGCACGGGCAGTCGTTGCCAGGCCTGCGGCCATGCTTGGCGGGGCAGAGGAAGGAAAGGTACGAGACCGCCAAGGCAACACTCAAGCCAGAGGCATAAAGAGCAAAGGGGCAAGATCGATTTCCCCCGGCAACACCCTTGCCAGGGCGGCCTACATTGCCCCGGCAAGAGCCTTGCCGGTGCGACTTGCCCAACACCAGCAAAGTCGCCACCCTTGAGCCTGAGAGTTCTGACACCATCGACAACGTCGAGACCAAGACTCGGGGGCGCCTGGGTGGTGGCATGCAGATCTTTGTGAAGACCAAAGGCCTGCAAGTCTAGATAAGAACCAGAAGACAAAGACCCCCGGCAAGATCCTTGCCGGGGACGGCCGAAGACCCCCGGCAAGATCCGTGCCAAGGACGGTCGCGAGACCCCGGCAAGACCCTTGCCGGGGGCATCTGCGGGGCCGCGGCCAAGCCCGCACCTACCAAAGTTTCGCTGCCCCGCGGCCGTTCCGACGCGGCAACCAGCCCGCCAACTAGGCGAGCACCTGCGTGGCAGCATGCAACTTCTAGGCCAACTAGTCAAGCACCTGCATGGTGGCATGCAGATCTTCGTGAAGACCCTGTCACCGCACCAGCACAGCGACCAGCTAGCCAGCATGGTGTTGCATGCCTCGTTAGCTTGGATGCGCATCGAAGCAAGGCGAGGCGGCGACGGGCGGGACGATCTCTATTGCCGTCCCCGATAAAGTAAGAGGGCACGTAGGCAGTGCATTAAATGCGTTTGTCCAACGGTGTCAGGCGATAGACTTGTACACTGTAGATACTTTCCACCTCCCGTGTGCCACCGTGGCGACCACTTTGACATATAAAAGGAGGCCCGAGGCGTACTGTGGAAGGATTCGGACTTTTTGGACTGGGCACGCATAGTAGCTAGTCCAAGAACTGAAGAACACAAGATAAACACAGACAAGCAGGACTAGGGTTTTACGCATCATTTGTGGCCTGAACTTGGGTAAAAATCGCCTTGCGTTGATCGCTAGACCTGCTCTTTGCGCAGCCCCTCGCCCCGCCAACCGTAGAAGGGATTCTCTGGGATCCCATAGGTGTCGTTCCCCGAGAAAAAGGTATTACAATGCTTGAAAATGAGGCCTAGGGTCCGTACTTTCACTAGTGCAACCTCTCAACAATGCTAATATAATTGGATCATATAACCATCCCTCAAAGTGCGGTGAAGAATCACTCCAAAGTTCCTATCTAGCGGAGAACATAAGAATAAATTGTTTGTAGGGTACGAAACCACCTCAAAGCTATTCTTTCTGTTCGATCTATTCAAGAGTTCGTACTAAAATAACACAAAGCTATTCTTTCCATTCGATCTATCCTAGAGTTCATACTAAAATAACACCAAAGGAAATTCATATTCATAATACTCAATCCAACACAAAGAACTTCAAAGAGTGCCCCAAGATTTCTACCGGAGAAACAAAGTCAAGAACGTGCATCAACCCCTATGCATAGATTACCCCAATGTCACCTCGGGAATCCGCGAGTTGAGTGACAGAACACATATCAAGTGAATTAATACGATACCCCATTGTCACCACGAGTATTCAATTGCAAGACATATATCAAGTGTTCTCAAATCCATAAAAGTATTCAGTCCGATAACAACGAAATCTCAAAGGGAAAAACTCAATTCATCACAACAAGATAGAGAGGGGAAAACACCATATAATCCGACTATATTAACAAAGCCCACGATACATCAAGATCGTGACATCTCAAGAACACGAGAGAGAGAGAGAGAGAGAGAGAGAGAGAGAGATTAAACACATAGCTACTGGTACAAACCCT
Source organism: Triticum aestivum (assembly GCF_018294505.1). Taxonomy (NCBI): domain Eukaryota; kingdom Viridiplantae; phylum Streptophyta; class Magnoliopsida; order Poales; family Poaceae; genus Triticum; species Triticum aestivum. The sequence goes on along the minus strand of NC_057799.1, from coordinate 381,154,298 downwards.
CAGCCCTGAGGGTGGACTACTCCCTCCTCATCGTGGTGGCCGCCGGGATGATGAAGATGGCCACCGGAGATAATTCCCCCCTCCGGTAGGGTGCCGGAAAGGGTCTAGATTGGTTTTCGGTGGCTATAGAGCCTTGTGGCGGCGGAACTTCTGATCTAGGTTCACCTCGAGGGTTTTTGGAATATTTGTGAATTTATAGGTTAAAGAGGGGGTGCGGGAGGCCACCGAGGTGGGCACAACCCACCTGGGCACGCCTGGGCCCCCAGGCGCACCCTGGTGGGTTGTGCCCCCTCGGGGCACCCCCCAGGTGCTGCTCTAGCCCATCTTGGGTGTTCTGGTCCATACAAAATCTCCAAGAAGTTTCGTGGTGTTTGGACTCCGTTTGATATTGATTTCCTGCGATGTAAAAAACAAGCAAAAAAACAACTGGCACTGGGCACTGGGTCAATAGGTTAGTCCCAAAAAATGATATAAAGTTGCTATAAAATGATTGTAAAAAATCCAAGAATGATAAAATAACATCATGAATACATCATATATTATAGATACATTGGAGACGTATCAGGGCACAACCCACCTAGGCGCGCCTGGACCCCCACGCATGCCCTGGTGGGTTGTGCCCCCCTCGGGGCACCCCCAGGTGCTTCTCTGGCCTACTGGATGTCTTCTGGTCCATAAAAAATCCACAAAAAGTTTCGCGGTGTTTGGACTCCGTTTGATATTGATTTCCTGCAATGTAAAAAACAAGCAAAAAACAGCAACTGGCACTGGGCACTGGGTCAATAGGTTAGTCCCAAAAATGATATAAAGTTGCTATAAAATGATTGTAAAACATCCAAGAATGATAATATAACAGTATGAATACTTCATAAATTATAGATACGTTGGAGACGTATCAGGTACACGCTAAGCACGTGACGTAATGCTTCATAACCGACCGGACCAATCCCAGTCGTGTTGTCGTGAGGAGAGGCAAAAGGAGCATCGTCGGAATGGATGGAGTCGCCAAAGAGGAAGACTACGACCAATACGGCAACCCAATGAGGGAAGATGACGATGACGATGAAACATACGTGAAAAGAAGAATCAATACTACATTACCTAAGAAAGATCATACTCCATGGTGCCGGAAGAGTCACAAGGATGGGCTCAATTATTCGACAACGAACAAGAAAGGGAAGAAGCTCAATGTGAAACATCGTCGACGCAGCTGAGAAACCATCATTTATATATATATGTATCTATTTTGTGTACGCACTTAAGTAACCGTTGTCGGTCAAATGATGTCTACATCGCATCCGCTTCAATTGTGGGGATTCCGGTGATATTCGTGAAGTGTGGGAGGGAGATGTTCTCGTCGACTGCTTGTGAGGCCGTCGGGAGAAAAACAAAAAACAAAAAACAAAAGGGAGAAAGCAATACAAAAGAAAAAGGAAATTAATAAAAGAAAGAAAACTAAAAACTAGAAAAGGAAAATAATAAAAAGAAAAGAAAACATATCAGCAGCGCCCGATTATGAACCAACGCTATAGCTAAGTTAGCTATAGCACTGGATCCTAATCTAGCGCTACCGCTATGTGTATTTTAGAATTAAAAAACTAAAAATTGGAACAGTTATCAGCAGCGCTGGATTACAGCCCAACGCTATAGCTAAGTTAGCTATAGCGCTGGATCCTAACCCAGCGCTACTGCTATTTTGAGTTAACCATCACGCGGGCTCAAAATTTTGCCAAGTCCCATCCCCCCCCCACTCTCCCACCTCTCCCCCTCCTCTCTCCTGTCGTGTGCCAACGTCGTCCTTGCCCGCCGGCCATCGCCCCTGCCCGCCCCTCGACCTCGACCTCAACGCCGGCCTGAGCCCCTGCACGCCCTCGGCCTTCACGCCGGCCCGAGCCCGTGCCCGCCACTCCGACCTCCTCCTCGTCCATGCCGCCGCCGCTCCGGCCTTCTCGTCTGCGCCGCCGCCGTCGACCTCACCCCCGGCAGCGAGCGTCCCCTTCTACCTCCCTTCAGGTACTGGCCGACCCCCCACCTCCCCCTCTCTCTGTCAATTAGGTTTTCTTTTTTTAGAAATGAAACTAGGTTTTCGATTTAGGGTTCAATTAGGTAGGCAGTAGGAATCAATTTTAGGGTTCAATTTAGGAATTTTTATTAGGACAAAATATTTATTAGCAGAAACAAATTTCTAGGGTTCTAGGGTTCATATGTCAAAAAAGTTATAGAAATTTCTTTAGCCACAACAATTAGGTGATGTTGTTGTTGCTTTAAACAAAATTAGTAAAATTTTGAGTTAACAGAGAGTAGTTAGCTAGGGAAAATTCGCTATGGAATTTAGCTAGGGCATTTTTAGCAAAACATTTAGCTAGGGCATTTAGCTATAAAAAAACAATAGCATTTAGCTAGGGCATTTTTATCAAACAGTAGCATTTAGCTATAAAAACAGTAGCATTTAGCTACAAATTAGCTATAAACAAAAAACAGTAGCAAATATTTAGTGAGGTCATTTTGCAAAGGTTTTTGGTTTTTGAAAAGATCACTATTTTGCAATGTTTAGTGAGATCATTTCACTATGTGTACTTGCTTTATATATGTGCTCCTATGATGCTCATATGTCATTGATGTCATATGATATATGTCATTGATGTTATATGATTTTGCAATGTTGGTTGAATGTTCAAGAATATCCGAGTGGCCTATGTTTTGCCGGAATGTGGATTCATTTCCGTTTTGGCAAATTTTAGGCGCTCCATATGTCCACTTTTTAGCAAAGGTCATGCCAAAAATTTCCGTGATTTGTGCTAGAAACTGGGACATATGGAGTGCCCGGGATTTTGCTGGAAGGGGAATGGATCAACATTCCAACCAAATATAGGCCCCTTTTTCTCTTCATTATATCTTTTATTTACAATTGTTGAATAGGAAACATGTCTAGACACGCTGAAGCCAGGGATTCTGGTCGCCTCGAAGAAGACCCCCTCGAGGCAGCAAATCATTATTTTGATTACCTAGACGAACACCAGTTGCGGGTTTAGGGTGGCGGCAGTGGCACCAACCCCGACACCAACGCTGACACCGGCACTAGCATCAACACTAACACCACCCCCGAGACCGGCAACGATGTTGTCGTAGCCGGTAAAGCACCGAAGCAGAAGAGGACACGAAGACCAAACGAGCTCGGCATCGGACAAATTGTGGTCACAAAGATGCACCCCAAGAAATTAGAGCCAACGGCGCTGGAGGATGCGTTCTCGTGCTGGGGCAATCAACTAGGATGCATCCTCAAGGAAACCGCCAACATCAACGACGAGAAGTTGAAGAAGATACCACATATGGAGCACATGCTCCTAAAGAAGCTGCACAATAGGTTCTTGTTCCCCGGCCGGGATGAAAGCAAAGATCCGTGGGACGATGACGCCGTGACAAAGATAAACAACAAGGCGATGGTGACGTTCAGTAACGGCTTGTCCGCCTGGAAAGTTCGGGTGAAAAAAGCGATTGCTAAGAATGAACCTTGGCCCAAGATTCATGCTGACAATCCATCATTAAAGGAAGAGGATTTTGAAAAATTCAAGGAGACTTGCGCTAACAAAGAAGTCAAGCAAAGGTCGGAGAAAATGAAGGCGCTCCAGGCTAGGAACATGCCTCCCCACCGCCTCGGAAGCCGTGGTTATGAGGGGAAGAGGCATGTATGGGCCAAGGAGGACGCCGAACGTGAAAATCACAGAATCCCAGACCCCTTGGCAGAGTTCATCGACCTGCTGGAGCGTGACTGGATGAGGGGCCGGTACAAGTGGGACCACATCAATAAGATCTTTTACACGGACCCGAACACGAGGGAGTTCATGAGACTTTTGGTAATTGATATATTATCACCTTATTATATTAGCTTCCAATCAATTCGACTACAAGTTTTGTCACATTAGTAAACCATCCACGCTCCTTTTGCCGAAAGAGCAGCACCAAAAGGCAGCCGAAAGCGATGAGTCGTCACAGTCGTCGGCGAGGTCCAAGTGGGACACCTCTTTCAACCGGGCCCTGAACATACTGAAAAAGGTCCCGGAGGACAAACCGCCATCCTATGGACGTGTGCATGGCGTCGGAGATGGCGCCTCATGGAAGACATGCTACCATGAGCAGACAGAGGAAAGAAGGAAGAGACAGTTGCTTACTCAATAGACCATCGACGAGAAGGTCGAGATTGCGGTCAATAAGACCAAAGCTAAGACCAAAGAAGAGTTGCTCGGGGTAGTCAATGCAGCGGGCAATGAAGCGGTGGATGGCGTCATGGCTCACTTCCAATCTTCAATTATTACCAGCTTGATTCCGGCAATTATCGATTGGTCGAAGAGCACTCCAGATAAAGGGCCAGCGGACTTTCCCCTTCCCTGCTACGTCGGGAGCAATTCGGTGAACATCACACCACCAGCACTTGCTCAAGCAAATGCAAAAGGTCCCGCTCCTGTTCATAGCAGCCTGACCTCCGTCTCTAGCATGCTTGGCAGGGATTCGTCTATAGCTAAGCTTGACGCCCTCACGATAATTATGCATCATACCGTTTTCACCAGCATGTCTATAGTCTTCCATTTCAGTTTCCTTTCGGATGTTTGACGTCGCCGACATGTCTTTGTAGGCCGACGATACCCCGTGCACCCTACTATACAAAATCAACGGCCAGAAGGTGGCCGTGGGAAAGGCAACGATCATGAAGCCAAAGGACTACATGTTCCACAACCGAGAGATGCCCCATGGCGTCTTCAAGGATAACGTGGGCAGTGTCTTAGCGGGCTTCGAGGATTTGCCTCCTCCGGTACCAGTCGATGACGAGGAGACCCCTAAACGTATTGGCGCATGCAAGAGCTGGTTCTTGCCTTGGCCGAAGACTCTTCTTCGTGTCGAGGCGCCCAATATCACACCAATGACAGCTTCTCAAGAAGGCATGAGCACCACCCCACCTACCAAATTACCTGCACCTGTCGTGGCGGGTGATAGCGGATAGAGTGAGGGAGAGCCTCCATTAGTGCCAGATGACGTCGCCCCCGTCGAAGAAGCAAATGCTGATGATTTCATGGAGGAGGATGATGATGACCCTCTCAATTATATCAATACCGTCTATGACGATGGAGGATTGATGGCTCGGGACTATGACTCAGGCTATGAGCGTGGAGATGATGACTTGATGCTGCCTGATTTGCCGGAGCAGGAACGTCCTAAGGCGGAATGCAAAAAGTCTCTCTTCATGCGATCCTCACAGGAGACGCCTCGAGATGCCGTCTCTACCCAGCGACAACCCGAGGGCCATCCACTGATTAGCCCGACGACACTAGGGGTGGTGGTTAGGGAAGGTATGGTAGGCTCACTACGGCCACCTGCCAAGAAGCAAAGGAGGAGACCGGACAAGAAATGCCCTAAAGGCACCAGAGCTGCTTCAAGCAGCCAGCCACCTCTGAAGCCCCGGGAGGTAGACAGAATACCTGTCGAAGGTGTGCAGCATTTCCATGTCACTAGCCACCCGATCCTACCTCCGAAAGTGCTAGAGCACATACTAAACAATGATCTGAGGATACTTCATGAAGATGTGCATGCCAGAGAGAAAAGACTTCTCATCTCGGAAAAACCAGGATACCCACTTTACGCGGCTCAGGTGCCGGGCGGGAAGTTGTACGTCGATAGATGGCCCGCGGATAAGTTCATCCTGCGATTTGACTACATCTACGACATGTTCCACATGACCAAGCTGGATTTCCAGTTCATCCTCATGTATGCGTTGTATCTCAACTACATCATCAGGCGCGAGAACATAATATATATCTGCGTCGCGGACCCGTACTATATGCACGAGAGCTTCTTGGCAGTCTGCAAAGAGCACCGTGACTATGCGAGCAATTATATCAGCGAGTTCATGACGCTAATAAGGACAAGGAAGCGATTCTCCTGCCTTATCATCCCACGTAAGTCATCTGCGGATATCCTTTCGTAAGTTTTAATCATTCCTTTGCAAGCATGGAGGCTAATTTGAGGTGTAATTATTTTGCGCAGCCGGGGGGGCTTCCTCATCTGTCTTTACCCAGGATACTCCCATGCTATGTACTTTGACTCATCGAAGAACATCAAGAAAAAGGATTACACGCACATAAAGAGTGTTCTCAATAGTGCCTTGTTAAGCTTCAGCATGTCTGGTGGCTATATCAAGGTGAAAAAGTCCAGGAAGAACGGGCTGGCTTTCAGCCATAAGACCGACTTCTGCTGCATCCAGCAACCATACACCAGTAAGGCTGATGGATTCTACCTCACGCATCACCTGATCGAGTACAGAAGGGATAATCAACGCCTTCGCATGTCAGCTACTTCCAACGATGCCGAGATTGTCAACTGGGCCACAAGCATAGCAAGGACACCAGATCATGGAATCCGAACTGAGTTTTATCATGTACAATGTGAACTTGCCCAAGTGATCATGAAGGAGGTCCTCGAACTAACAGGGATGTTCTACCATGGGCCAATCACGCGGGATGATATCCGAGCACTGCTACTCGCTCAGCGTCTGGACCTGAAGCCTTTCAACAAGCTCGGGTGCTTCCTCCCTGACTATGAAGAGTGGACCACCGGCATGGAGGACTAATTGTCGATGACAATGTGTCACTACTGTCTTTCTATGACAAAACTTTGAATTTATGCACGGCGAAACTCTGTGATGTAATTAAACCGTCCTCCTGAACTAGTGTAGATCGCTCTAGTTAATTAGTTTGGGTATGAGGAACTTCATTATTTATGTTTACTATAGGTTGCTTGTATCGGGTCACCGGAAGGGGTTCGGGGCACTGATGACCCACAAGTATAGGGGATCTATCGTAGTCCTTTCGATAAGTAAGAGTGTCGAACCCAACAAGGAGCAGAAGGAAATGATAAGCGGTTTTCAGCGAGGTATTCTCTGCAAGCACTGAAATTATTAGTAACATATAGTTTTGTGATAAGGTAATTTGTAACGGGCAACAAGTAACAAGTGTAAATAGAGTGCAGCAAGATGGCCCAATCCTTTTTGTAGCAAAGGACAAGCCTGGACAAACTCTTATATAGAGAAAAGCGCTCCCGAGGACACATGGGAATTATCGTCAAGCTAGTTTTCATCACGTTCATATGATTCGCGTTCGGTACTTTCATAATTTGATATGTGGGTGGACCAGTGCTTGGGTGCTGTCCTTACTTGGACAAGCATCCCACTTATGATTAATCCCTATTGCAAGCATCCGCAACTACAAAAGAAGTATTAAGGTAAACCTAACCATAGCATGAAACATATGGATCCAAATCAGCCCCTTACAAAGCAACGCATAAACTAGGGTTTAAGCTTCTGTCACTCTAGCAACCCATCATCTACTTATTACTTCCCAATGCCTTCCTATAGGCCCAAATAATGGTGAAGTGTCATGTAGTCGACGTTCACATAACACCACTAGAGGAGAGACAACATGCATCTCATCAAAATATCGAACGAATACCAAATTCACATGACTACTAATAGCAAGACTTCTCCCATGTCCTCAGGAACAAACGTAACTACTCACAAAGCATATTCATGTTCATAATCAGAGGAGTATTAATATGCATAATGGATCTGAACATATGTCCACCAAATAAACCAACTAGCATCAACTACAAGGAGTAATCAACACTACTAGCAACCCACATGTACCAATCTGAGGCTTTGGGACAAAGATTGGATACAAGAGATGAACTAGGGTTTTAGAGGAGATGGTGCTGGTGAAGATGTTGATGGAGATTGGCCCCCTCCCGATGAGAGGAGTGTTGGTGATGACGATGGCGATGATTTCCCCCTCCCGGAGGGAAGTTTCCCCGGCAGAACAGCTCTGTCGGAGCCCTGGATTGGTTCCGCCAAGGTTCCGCCTCGTGGCGGCGGAGTTTCTTCCCAAAAGCTTGCTTACGTTTTTTTCTCAGACGAAAGACTTCATATAGCAGAAGATGGGCACCGGAGGGCCACCAGGGGGCCCATGAGACAGGGGGCGCGCCCAGGGGGTAGGGCGCGCCTCCCACCCTCGTGGCCAGGGTGTGGCCCCCCTCTGGTATTTTCTTCGTCCAGTATTTTTTATTAATACCAAAAATGACTTTCGTGAAGTTTCAGGACTTTTGGAGCTGTGCAGAATAGGTCTCTAATATTTGCTCCTTTTCCAGCCCAGAATTCCAGCTGCCGGCATTCTCCCTCTTTATGTAAACCTTGTAACATAAGAGAGAATAGGCATAAGTATTGTGACATAACGTGTAATAACAGCCCATAATGCGATAAATATCGATATAAAAGCATGATGCAAAATGGACGTATCAACTCCCCCAAGCTTAGACCTTGCTTGTCCTCAAGCGGAAGCCGATAACGATAAATTTGTCCACATGTTTAGATGTAGAGGTGTCGATAAAATAAAATACGGACATGAGGGCATCATGATCATTCTTATAACAGCAACATATATATATATATATTGTCATATGATTTCTTATGCTCAAGTAATAATCTATTCACAATGTCAAGTATGAATCAGAAACTTCATTGAGAACCAACAAACTACAATCTCAGTCATTGAAGCAATTGCAATTTATCATAACATCAGAAAGAGTCTATGTAAGAGCTTTTCAGCAAGTCCACATACTCAACTATCATTTAGTCTTTCACAATTGCTAACACTCACGCAATACTTGTGGTTACGGAGTTTTAATCGGACACAGAGAAAGATAGGGGCTTATAGTTTCGCCTCCCAACCTTTTACCTCAAGGGTAATGTCAACAATAATAGTTCATGCTAACTTACATCCAATTGGATATATATATATATCAGGATTTTTCCAACACACTGTGCTTGCCAAAGGATAAAATGTAAAAAGGAGAGGTGAAGATCACCATGACTCTTGCATAAGGGTAAGAGATAAATGTAAAAGATAGGCCCTTCGCAGAGGGAAGCAGAGGTTGCCATGCGCTTTCATGGTTGGATGCACGAAATCTTAATGCAAAAGAACGTCACTTTATATTGCCACTTGTGATATGGACCTTTATTATGCAGTCCATCGCTTTTATTTCTTCCACATCACAAGATCGTATAAAGATTACTTTAAGGATCTTACTCAATCCATAGGTAGATATGGTGGACTCTTATGGCAAAACTGGGTTTAAGGATATTTGGAAGCACAAGTAGTATCTCTACTTGGTGCAAAGAATTTGGCTAGCATGAGGGGGAAAGCAAAGCTCAACATGTTGGATGATCCATGACAATATACTTTATTTCAGATATAAGAAAACATAACTCATTACGTTGTCTTCCTTGTCCAACATCAACTCTTTAGCATGTCATATTTTAATGAGTGCTCACAATCATAAAAGATGTCCAAGATAGTATATTTATATGTGAAACCTCTCTTTCTTTATTACTTCCTATTAATTGCAACGATGACCAAAACTACGTTTGTCAACTCTCAACAACTTTTAATCATCATACTCTTTATATGTGAAGTCATTACTCTCCATAAGATCAATATGATCTCTTTATTTCATTTTACTCTTTCTCTTTTCTTTTATTCCCTCAAGATCATGACAAAATAATCAAGCCCTTGACTCAACACTAATCTTTATTATATATAGCTCACGGACTCGATTACATAGAGGGATCATAAGGCAAAACTCAAAACTAGATCATACCAAAAACTTTATTCTACTATATCAAGATATTACTAAAAGGATCGAACTAAGAAAAACGATAAAGATAGGAGTGTGATGGTGATACGATACCGGGGCACCTCCCCCAAGCTTGGTGGTTTCCAAGGGGAGTGCCCATACCCATGTGATTATATCTCTTTTGCCGGTGAAGGAGATGGAGTTGTTGATGATGTAGGCTTGTCGTCCCTCTTCCAAGGCATAGGCTCACCATCATAAAAGGATGATCGGGTCTCCGGGATCCTTAAATCTGCAGCCAAACTCATTCTCTTGAATCTATATTCATACTCACAGTTTTGGTTTTGCAGGTCATAGATCTGGGCTTGGAGATGCTCGATTTTCTCATGAAGCTTGAAGATGGTTTCCCCAATGTTATTGGCATCCAGCTTGTGGTTGTTGGTGAACTCCGCGATCATCATGTGGTTGGCGTTGAGTCCACGTTCCACCATCCCCTGGCACTTGAAAACTTGTTGTTCCATTGCTTCGAGCCACGTCTCCACGCTTCCAGTCCTCCTTGGTCCCTCAACATCGCGGATGTGCAGCAACCCATCACGCATCTCAATGGTTTGAGGGTGTTGCAGCACCTCCGCGGGGCAGGGGTTGATGACCTTCTCGAAGAACTTGTCCTTGGGGGCGCTTGGAGACGTCATGGTGATCTCGATCTGTCGAAAAACAGCTCGAAACGAAAACGGAGGATATTTGCATGATACAGTGGTCAAAACCTTCGGGAGATTATATAATGAATTTTTACCGACCGAAAGAAGTATCGTGCAAGAAAACGGAGTCCGGAGAGCACGCGAGGTGCCCACGAGGTAGGGGGCACGCCCAGGGGGGTAGGGCGCGCCCTCCACCCTCGTGGAGGCCTCGTGTCCTTCCCGGTCTGCTTCTTATTTTCCTATTTCTAAATATTCCAAAGCGGAGAAAAATTGCCATAGAACTGTTTTGGAGTCGGTTTACTTACCGTACCATATACCTATTCCTTTTCGGAGTCTGAAGCGTTCTAGAAAGCATCCCTTATGTATTCCTCCGGGGTTACGGTTTCAATAATATTAGTTTCAACATTTATGGGATTACCTGAGATATAATGTTTGATTCTTTGACCGTTTACCACCTTCGGATTTGTGCCTTCAAAGTTGTTGATTTTTTGGCACTGGAACGATAGACCTCCTCGATGATGTAAGGACCTTCCCATTTAGAGAGAAGTTTTCCTGCAAAAAATCTTAAACGAGAGTTTAATAGCAACACATAATCACCTACATTAAACTCACGCTTTTGTATTCTTTTGTCATGCCATCTTTTAACTTTTTCTTTAAACAACTTGGCATTCTCATAGGCTTGGGTTCTCCATTCATCAAGTGAGCTAATGTCAAATAACCTCTTCTCACCGGCAAGTTTGAAATCATAGTTGAGCTCTTTAATGGCCCAATATGCCTTATGTTCTAGTTCGAGAGGTAAGTGACATGCTTTTCCATAAACCATTTTATACGGAGACATACCCATAGGATTTTTATATGCAGTTCTATAGGCCCATAATGCATCATCAAGTTTCTTGGACCAATTCTTTCTAGATCTATTAACAGTCTTTTGCAAAATTAATTTGAGCTCTCTATTGCTCAATTCTACTTGACCACTAGACTGTGGGTGATAAGGAGATGCAATTCTATGATTAACGTCATACTTGGCAAGCATTTTACGAAAGGCACCATGAATAAAATGTGAACCACCATCAGTCATTAAATATCTAGGGACTCCAAACCTCGGAAAAATAACTTATTTAAGCATCTTAATAGAAGTGTTATGATCAGCACCACTAGTTGGAATAGCTTCTACCCACTTAGTAACGTAATCAACAGCAACTAAAATATGTGTATACCCATTAGAGGAAGGAAATAGTCCCATGTAATCAAAGCCCCAAACATCGAATGGTTCAATAACAAGTGAATAATTCATAGGCATTTCTTGACGTCTACTAATATTACCAATTCTTTGACATTCATCACAAGATAAGACAAACTTACGAGCATCCTTGAAGAGAGTAGGCCAATAAAAACCGGATTGCAATACCTTATGTGCAGTTCTATCTCCAGCGTGGTGTCCTCCATAAGCCTCGGAGTGACACTTGCGTAGGATCTGTTCCTGTTCATGCTCAGGTACACAACGTCTAATAACACCATCTACTCCTTCTTTATAAAGATGTGGGTCATCCCAAAAGTAATGTCTCAAATCATAGAAAAACTTTTTCTTTTGCTGGTATGTGAAACTAGGTGGTATAAATTTAGCAACAATATAATTAGCATAATCAGCATACCATGGAGCAGTACGAGAAGCATTTATGACATTTAATTGTTCATCAGGAAAGCTATCATCAATAGGTAGTGGGTCATCAAGAACATTCTCTAACCTAGACAAGTTGTCTGCAACGGGGTTCTCAGCTCCCTTTCTATCGGTAATATGCAAATCAAATTGTTGTAGCAAAAGAACCCATCTAATAAGTCTAGGTTTAGCATCTTTCTTTTCCATAAGGTATTTAATAGCAGCATGATCAGTGTGAATAGTTACTTTAGAATCAACAATATAAGGTCTGAACTTATCACAAGCAAAAACAACTGCTAAAATTCTTGGGACACGACATCTTTTCAATAGCATCAACTTTAGCTTTATCAACTTCAATACCTCTTTCAGAAATTTTATGCCCCAAGATAATACCTTCATTAACCATAAAGTGGCACTTCTCTCAATTCAAGACAACGTTAGTTTCTTCCAATCTCTGCAAAACTCGATTAAGGTTGCTCAAGCAATCATCAAAAGAGGATCCATAAACGGAGAAATCGTCCATGAAAACCTCAAAAATATTTTCACAAAAATCAGAGAATATAGCCATCATGCATCTTTGAAAGGTAGCAGGTGCATTACATAAACCAAAAGGCATACGCCTATAAGCAAAAGTACCGAAAGGGCAAGTAAAAGTGGTCTTTGCTTGATCATCAGCCGACACAGGTATTTGAGAGAAACCAGAATAACCATCTAGAAAGCAAAAATGTGTATGTTTGGATAATCTTTCTAGCATTTGATCAATGAATGGCAAGGGGTAATGATCTTTTTTAGTAGCTTTATTTAATTTGCGGAAATCAATTACCATCCTATAACCTGAAATAATTCTTTACGGAATCAATTCATCTTTATCATTAGGAACGACAATAATACCTCCCTTCTTAGGGACACAATGGACAGGACTTACCCACTGACTATCAGCAACAGGATAAATTATACTTGCCTCAAGGAGCTTTAATATTTCCTTTCTTACCACTTCTCTCATCTTAGGATTTAGCCGTCGTTGGTGATCAATAACTAGTTTGGCGTCTTTCTCCAAATTTATTTTATGTTGACATAGAGTGGGACTAATGCCCTTAAGATCATCCAGAGTATATCCAATAGCAGCATGGTGCTTCTTCAGAGTTTTCAATAATTTCTCTTCTTCATGCTCTGAAAGGATAGCACTAATAATAACAGGATATATCTTCTTTTCATCAAGATAAGCATATTTAAGAGTAGCAGGTAATGGTTTAAGCTCAAACACGGGATCACCCTTGGGTGGAGGAGGATCCCCTAGGATTTCAACAGGCAAATTGTGTTTCAGAATAGGTCCCTGTTTAAAGAATACTTCATCTATTTCCCTTCTTTCATTCATAAACATATCATTTTCATGGTCTAACAAATATTGTTCTAAAGGATCATTAGGAGGCACAGCAATAGAAGCAAGACCAATAATTTCATCCTTGCTAGGCAATTCCTCATCACGGGGTTGTCTACGAAAGTTAGAAAAATTAAACTCATGAGACATATCATCCAAACCAATAGTAACAACATCCTTTTCGCAGTCTATCTTAGCATTTACAGTGTTCAAGAAGGGTCTACCAAATATAATGGGACAAAAGCTATCTTGTGCGGAACCAAGAACAAGAAAATCAGCAGGATATTTAATTTTTCCACACAAGACTTCAACATCTCTAACAATCCCAATCGGTGAAATAGTATCTCTATTGGCAAGTTTAATGGTAACATCAATATCTTCTAACTCAACAGGTGCAATATCATGCATAATTTCTTTGTATAAAGAAATAGGTATTGCACTAGCACTAGCACCCATATCACACAAGCCATGATAACAATGATCTCCTATTTTAACAGAAATAACAGGCATGCCTATCACAGGTCTATGTTTATCTTTAGCACCAGGTTTAGCAATTCTAGCAGTTTTCTCACAGAAATAAATAATATGCCCATCAATATTATCAGCCAAGAGATCCTTAACCATAGCAATATTAGGTTCAACTTTAACTTGCTCATGAGGTGTATAAGTTCTAATATTGCTTTTATGAACCATAGTTGAAGCTTTAGCATGGTCCTTTATTCTAACAGGGAAAGGTGGTTTCTCAACATAAGCAGTAGGAGCAATAGGATCATTATAAGTGATAGTCTTTTCTTAAACTTTAATAGGTTCAACTACTTTTACTTCTATGGGAGGATGATATTTAAACCACTTCTCCTTAGGGAGATCAACATGAGCAGCAAAAGATTCACAAAAAGAAGCTACTATCTCAGAGTCAAGTCCATATTTAGTGCTAAATTTACAGAAAACATCGGTATCCATAAAAGATTTAACACAATCAAACTTAGGTGTTATACCTGACTCCTTACCTTCTCGAGATCCCAATCTTCAGAGTTGCGTTTAATTCTCTCCAATAAATTCTGAATTCAATAGTATTCATCATAAAAGAACCAGTACAAGAAGTATCGAGCATGGAGCGATTGTTGTCAGAAAGCCGAGCATAAAAATTTTGAATAATCATTTCTCTTGAGAGCTCATGATTGGGGCATGAATATAACATTGACTTAAGCCTCCCCCAAGCTTGAGCGATGCTTTCTCCTTCGCGAGGCCAAAAATTATATATATAATTACGATCACGATGAACAAGATGCATAGGATAAAACTTCTGATGAAATTCCAATTTCAATCGCTTGTAGTCCCATGATCCCATATCATCACATAGCCTATACCATGTCAATGCATCTCCCTTCAAAGATAAAGGGAAGACCTTCTTCTTGATAACATCATCGGGCATACCTGCAAGCTTAAATAATCCACAAACTTCATCCACATAGATTAAGTGTAAATCGGGATGCAATGTTCCGTCTCCTGCAAAAGTTTTAGCTAGCAGTTTCTCTATCATACCCGAAGGAATTTCAAAGTAAACATTTTCAGTTGGTTCAGTAGGTTAAGGAGCAACTCCTTGATCTACTGGTCGGGGTGAAGATACCCCGAACAAGCCCCTCGGAGGATTACTTTCCATAGTGACAAGTGACAGTAAATTTCAGCACACTGTATAAATTTTTCCTTACCAAATTCCACCTACGAAAGGCGCTTCACTCCCCGGCAAGGGCGCCAGAAAAGAGTCTTGATGACCCACAAGTATAGGGGATCTATCGTACTCCTTTTGATAAGTAAGAGTGTCGAACCCAATGAGGAGCAGAAGGAAATGATAAGCGGTTTTCAGCGAGGTATTCTCTGCAAGCACTGAAATTATCGGTAACAGATAGTTTTGTGATGAGGTAATTTGTAACAGGTAACAAGTAACAAGTGTAAATAGAGTGCAGAAAGATGGCCCAATCCTTTTTGTAGCAAAGGACAAGCCTGGACAAACTCTTATATAGAGAAAAGCGCTCCCGAGGACACATGGGAACTATCGTCAAGCTAGTTTTCATCACGTTCATATGATTCGCGTTCGGTACTTTGATAATTTGATATGTGGGTGGACCGGTGCTTGGGTGCTGTCCTTACTTGGACATGCATCCCACTTATGATTAACTCCTATTGCAAGCATCCACAACTACAAAAGAAGTATTAAGGTAAACCTAACCATAGCATGAAACATATGGATCCAAATTAGCCCCTTACGAAGCAACGCATAAAATAGGGTTTAAGCTTCTGTCACTCTAGCAACCCATCATCTACTTATTACTTCCCAATGCCTTCCTCTAGGCCCAAATAATGGTGAAGTGTCATGTAGTCGACGTTCACATAACACCACTAGAGGAGAGACAACATACATCTCATCAAAATATCGAACGAATACCAAATTCACATGACTACTAATAGCAAGACTTCTCCCATGTCCACAGGAACAAACGTAACTACTCACAAAGCATATTCATGTTCATAATCAGAGGAGTATTAATATGCATAATGGATCTGAACATATGACCTTCCACCAAATAAACCAATTAGCATCAACTACAAGGAGTAATCAACACTACTAACAACCCACAGGTACCAATCTGAGGCTTTGGGACAAAGATTGGATACAAGAGATGAACTAGGGTTTTAGAGGAGATGGTGCTGGTGAAGATGTTGATGGAGATTGGCCCCCTCCCGATGAGAGGAGCGTTGGTGATGATGATGGCGATGATTTCCCCCTCCCGGAGGGAAGTTTCCCCAGTAGAACAGCTCTGCCGGAGCCCTAAATTGGTTCCGCCAAGGTTCCGCCTCGTGGCGGTGGAGTTTCTTCCCGAAAGCCTGCTTATGATTTTTTCTTGGACGAAAGACTTCATATAGCAGAATATGGGCACCGGAGGGCCACCAGGGGGCCCATGAGGCAGGGGGCGCGCCCAGGGGGGTAGGGCGTGGCTCCCACCCTCGTGGCCAGGGTATGGCCCCCCTCTGGCATTTTCTTCGTCCAGTATTTTTTATTAATTCCAAAAATGACTTCCGTGAAGTTTCAGGACTTTTGGAGCTGTGCAGAATAGGTCTCTAATATTTGCTCCTTTTCCAGCCCAGAATTCCAGCTGCCGGCATTCTCCCTCTTTATGTAAACCTTGTAAAATAAGAGAGAATAGGCATAAGTATTGTGACATAACGTGTAATAACAGCCCATAATGCGATAAATATCGATATAAAAGCATGATGCAAAATGGACGTATCAGGCACCCCCGGCAAAAGATATGGGCCTAATGGGCCAAGAGGGGAAACGCACCAGCCACCAGGGGCTGGTGTGCCCCCCATATGGGTCGAACCATAGAAGAAGGAAAAGGGGGGAGGGAGAAGGAAAGGGGAGGGATTCGGCCTCCCCCTTCCCTCCCTCCTCCCTCCTCTTTCCTTCCCCCTCCGGCAGATAAGGAAGCGGGGGGGGCACCGGCCATAGGAAGGCCCCAAGTAGGATTCGGCCTACTTGGGCGCCTCCTTGGTTGCCTCCCCTCTCCCTCCCACCTATATATATGTGAGGGGGCGCCCCTAGAAAAAAGAACATCAATTGTTAGCCGTGTGCGGCGCCCCCCTCCATAGTTTACACCCCCGGTCATATTCTCACGGTGCTTAGGCGAAGCCCTGCGACGATCACATCACCATCACCGTCACTATGCCGTCGTGTTGACGGAACTCATCTACTACCTCGACACCTTGCTGGATCAAGAAGGCGAGGGACGTCACCGAGCTGAACGTGTGCAGAACTCGGAGGTGTCATACGTTCGGTACTCGATCGGTGGAGCGCGAAGAAAGTTTGACTACATCAACCGCGTTGTGAAACGCTTCTGCTTACGGTCTACGAGGGTACATAGACACACTCTCCCTCTCGTTGCTATGCATCTCCATGGATAGATTATTGCGTGTGCGTAGAATTTTTTTTGTTTTCCATGCAACGATTCCCAACAGTGGCATCACAGCCAGGTCTATGCGTAGATGATATGCACGAGTAGAACACAAAGAGTTGTGGGCGGTGATAGTCATACTGCTTACCACCAATTTCTTATTTTCATTCGGAAGTATTGTGGGATGAAACGGCCCGGACCAACCTTACATGTCCACGCACATGAGACTGGTTCCACCGACAGACATGCAACTAGCTTTGCATAAAGGTGGCTGGCGGGTGTCTCTTTCTCCTACTTTAGTTGAATCAAATTTGAGTGCGGCCGGTCCTTGAAGAAGGTTAAAACAGCAAACTTGACAAAACACCGTTGTGGTTTGATGCGTAGGTAAGAATGGTTCTTGCTAGAAGCCCGTAGCAGCCACGTAAAACTTGCAACAACAAAGTAGAGGACGTCTAACTTGTTTTTGCAGGGCATGTTGTGATGTGATATGATCAAGACATGATGTGATATACTTTATTGTATGAGATGATCATGTTTTGTAAAAGTTATCGGAAACCGGCAGGAGCCTTATGGTTATCTCTTTATTGTATGAAATGCAAACGCCGTGTAATTGCTTTACTTTATCACTATACGTTAGCGATAGTTGTAGAAGCAATAGTTGGTGAGACGACCACAACGCTATGATGGAGATCAAGGTGTCGAGCCGGTAACAATGGAGATCATGACGATGCTTTGGAGATGGAGATCAAATGCACAAGATGATGATGTCCATATCATGTCACATATTTTGATTGCATGTGATGTTTATCTTTTATATGCATCTTATTTTGCTTAGTACGGTGGTAGCATTATAAGATGACCCCTTAACTAAAATTTCAAGGTATAAGTGTTCTCCCTGAGTATGCACCATTGCGACAGTTCGTCGTGTTGAGACACCACGTGATGATCGGGTGTGATAGACTCACATAAAACGGGTGCAAGACAGTTTTGCACATGCGAAATACTCAGGTTAAACTTGATGAGCCTGGCATGTACAGACATGGCCTCGGAACACTGGAGACCGAAAGGTCGAACGTGAATCATATAGTAGATATGATAAACATATAGCTGTTCACTATTGATGACTACTCCATCTCACGTGATGATCGGACATGGTTTAGTTGATTTGGATCACGTATCATTTAGATGACTTGAGGGGTGTCTATCTAAGTGGGAGTTCTTAAGTAATTTGATTAATTGAACTTAATTTATCATGAACTTAGTCCTGATAGTTTTTGCATATATATGTTGTAGATCAATGGCTCGTGCTACCATTCCCTTGAATTTTAATGCGTTCCTAGAGAAAGCTAAGTTGAAAGATGATGGTAGCAACTACACGGACTGGGTCCGTAACTTCAGGATTATCCTCATTGCTGTGCAGAAAAATTATGTCCTTGATGCACCGGTAGGTGTGCCACCCCCTCCAGCAACTACGGACATCGTGAACGCCTGGCAGTCACGTGTTGATGACTACTCGATAGTTCAGTGTGCCATGCTTTACGTCTTAGAGTCGGGACTTCAAAGACGTTTTGAACGTCATGGAGCATATGAGATGTTCCAAGAGTTGAAGTTAATATTTCAAGCAAATGCCCGAGATGAGAGATATGAAGTCTCCAACAAGTTATATAGCTGCAAGATGGAGGAGAACAGTTCTGTCAGTGAACACATACTCAGAATGTCTGGATATCATAATCACTTGACTCAGCTAAGAGTTAATCTTCCAGATGATAGTGTTATTAACAGAGTTCTTCAATCACTTCCACCGAGCTACAGAGGCTTCATGATGAACTATAATATGCAAGGGATGGACAAGACAATTTCCGAGCTCTTCGCAATGCTCAAAGCTGCAGAGGTAGATATCAAGAAGGAGCATCAAGTGTTGATGGTTAACAAGACCACTAGTTTCAAGAAAAAGGGCAAGGAAAAGAAGGGGAACTTCAAGAGGAATGGCAAGCAAGTTGCCACTCCCGGGAAGAAACCCAAAGCTGGGCCCAAGCCTGAAACTGAGTGCTTCTGCAAAGGGACTGGTCACTGGAAGCGGAACTGCCCCAAGTATTTGACGGATAAGAAGGATGGCAAAGTGAACAAAGTTATATTTGATATACATGTTATTGATGTGTACCTTACTAATGCTCATAGTAGCGCCTGGGTATTTGATACTGGTTCGGTTGCTCATATTTGTAACTTGAAACAGGGGCTACGGATTAAACAAAGATTGGCTAAGGACGAGGTGATGATGCGCGTCGGGAATGGTTCCAAGGTCGATGTGATCGCCACCGGCACGCTACCTCTACATCTACCTTCGGGATTAGTTTTACGCCTGAATAATTGTTATTTGGTGCCAGCGTTGAGCATGAACATTATATCTGGATCTTGTTTAGTGCGAGATGGTTATTCATTTAAATCAGAGAATAATGGTTGTTCTATTTATATGAGTAATATCTTTTATGGTCATGCACCCATGAAGAGTGGTCTATTTTTGTTGAATCTCGATTGTGGTGATACACATATTCATAATATTGATGCCAAAAGATGCAAAGTTGATAATGATAGTGCAACATATTTGTGGCACTGCCGTTTAGGTCATATTGGTGTAAAGCGCATGAAGAAACTCCATGCAGATGGGCTTTTGGAATCACTCGATTATGAATCATTTGATACTTGCGAACCTTGCATCATGTGCAAGATGACTAAAACTCCATTCTCCAGAACAATGGAGCGAGCTAATGACTTATTGGAAATAATACATACCGATGTATGCGGTTCAATGAGTGTTGAGGCTCCCGGCGGGTATCGTTATTTTCTGACCTTCACAGATGATTTGAGCAGATATGGGTATATCTACTTAATGAAACACAAGTCTGGAACATTTGAAAAGTTCAAAGAATTTTAGAGTGAAGTCGAGAATCATCGTAACAAGAAAATAAAGTTTCTACAATCTGATCGCAGAGGCGAATATTTGAGTTACGAGTTTGGCTTTCACAACTCACGCCACCTGGAACACCATAGCGTAATGGTGTGTCCGAACGTCGTAATCGTACTTTATTAGATATGGTGCGATCTATGATGTCTCTTACGATTTACCACTACTGTTTTGGGGTTATGCATTAGAGACAGCTGCATTCATGTTAGATAGGGCACCGTCTAAATCTGTTGAGACGACACCATGTGAACTGTGGTTTGGCAAGAAACCTAAGATGTCATTTCTTAAAGTTTGGGGTTGCGACACTTATGTCAAAAGGCTTCAGCCTGATAAGCTCGAACCCAAATCGGAGAAGTGTGTCTTCATAGGATACCCTAAGGAAATAATTGGGTACACCTTTTACCACAAATCTGAAGGCAAGATATTTGTTGCCAAAAATAGAAACTTTCTATGGAAGGAGTTTCTCTCAAAAGAAGTGAGTGGGAGGAAAGTAGAACTTGATGAGGTAATTGTACCTTCTCTCAATTTGGAAAGTAGCACATCAGAGAAATCCATTCCTGTGATGCCTACACCAACTAGAGAGGAAGCTAATGATGATGATCATGAAACTTCGGATCAAGTTACTATTGGACCTCGTAGGTCGAATAGAGCATGTTCCACACCAGAGTGGTACGGTAATCCTGTTCTGGAAGTCATGTTACTAGACCATGACGAACCTGCGAACTATGAAGAAGCTACGATGAGCCCAGATTCTGATAAATGGCTTGAGGCCATGAAATCTGAGATAGGATCCATGTATGACAACAAAGTGTAGACTTTGGTGGACTTGCCCGATGATCGGCGAGCCATAGAGAATAAATGGATCTTCAAGAAGAAGATAGTCGTTGGTGGTAATGTCACCATTTACAAAGCTTGACTTGTTGCGAAAGGTTTTCGACAAGTTCAAGGAGTTGACTATGATGAGACCTTCTCACCCGTAGCGATGCTTAAGTCTGTCCGAATCATGTTAGCAATTTCCGCATTTTATGACTATGAAATTTGGCAAATGGATGTCAAAACCGCATTCCTTAATGGATATCTTAAAGAAGAGTTGTATATGATGCAACCAGAAGGTTTTGTCGATCCTAAAGGTGATAACAAAGTGTGCAAGCTCCAGCGCTCCATCTATGGACTGGTGCAAGCATCTTGAATTGGAATATACGCTTTGATGAGATGATCAAAGCATATGGTTTTATACAGACTTACGGTAAAGCCTGTATTTACAAGAAAGTGAGTGGGAGCTCTATAACATTTCTAATATATATGTGGATGACATATTGTTGATTGGAAATGATGTAGAATTTCTGGATAGCATAAAAGGATACTTGAATAAAAGTTTTTCAATGAAAGACCTCGGTGAAGCTGCTTATATATTGGGCATCAAGATCTATAGAGATAGATCAAGACGCTTAATAGGACTTTCACAAAGCACATACCTTGATAAAGTTTTGAAGAAGTTCAAAATGGATTAGTCAAAGAAAGGGTTCTTGCCTATGTTACAAGGTGTGAAGTTGAGTCAGACTCAATGCCCGACCACTGCAGAAGATAGAGAGAAAATGAAAGTCATTCCCTATGCCTCAGCCATAGGTTCTATCATGTATGTTATGTTGTGTACCAGACCTGATGTGTGCCTTGCTATAAGTTTGGCAGGGAGGTACCAAAGTAATCCAGGAGTGGATCATTGGACAGTGGTCAAGAACATCCTAAAGTACCTGAAAAGGACTAAGGATATGTTTTTCGTTTATGGAGGTGACAAAGAGCTCTTCGTAAATGGTTAGGTCGATGCTAGCTTTGACACTGATCCGGATGACTCTAAGTCACAAACTGGATACGTATTTTTATTGAATGGTGGAGTTGTCAGTTGGTGCAGTTCCAACAAGAGCGTCATGGCGGGATCTACGTGTGAAGCGGAGTACATAGCTGCTTCAGAAGCAGCAAATGAAGGAGTCTGGATGAAGGAGTTCATATCCGATCTAGGTGTAATACCTAGTGCATCGGGTCTAATGAATTTTTTTTGTGACAATACTGGAGCAATTGCCTTAGCGAAGGAATCCAGATTTCACAAAAGAACCAAACACATCAAGAGACACTTCAACTCCATCCATGATTAAGTCAAGGAGGGAGACATAGAGATTTGCAAAATACATACGGATCTGAATGTAGCAGATCCGTTGATTAAGCCTCTTCCACGAGCAAAACATGATCAACACCAAGACTCCATGGGTGTTAGAATCATTACAATGTAATCTAGATTATTGACTCTAGTGCAAGTGGGAGACTGAAGGAAATATGCCCTAGAGGCAATAGAAAGTTGTTATTTTATATTTCCTTATTCATGATAAATGTTTATTATTCATCCTAGAATTGTATTGATCGGAAACCTAAATACATGTGTGAATACATAGACAAACATTGTGTCCCTAGTGAGCCTCTATTTGACTAGCTCGTTGATTGAAGATGGTTAAGGTTTCCTAACCATGGACATGAGTTGTTATTCGATAACGGGATCACATCATCAGGAGAATGATGTGATGGACAAGACCCATCCGTTAGCTTACCATGTTGACTGTTAAGTTTTATTGCTATTGCTTTCTTCATGCCAAATACATATTCCTTCGACTATGAGATTATGCAACTCCCGGATACCGGAGGAATACCTTGTGTGCTATCAAACGTCACAACGTAACTGAGTGATTATAATGATGCTCTACAGGTATCTCCGAAGGTGTCTGTTGGGTTGGCATAGATCGAGATTAGGATTTATCACTCCGAGTATCGGAGAGGTATCTCTGGGCCCTCTCGGTAATGGACATCATAAGAAGCCTTGCAAGCAAAGTGACTAATGAGTTAGTTGCAGGATGATGTATTATGGAACGAGTAAAGAGACTTGCCAGTAACGAGATTGAACTAGGTATGTTGATACCGACGATCGAATCTCGGGCACGTAACATACCGATAGACAAAGGGAATTACGTATGTTGTCATAACGGTTCGACCGATAAAGATCTCCGTAGAATATGTAGGAACCAATATGAGCATCCACATTCCCCTGTTGGTTATTGACCGAAGAGGTGTCTCAGTCATGTCTACATAGTTCTCGAACCCGTAGGGTCCGCACGCTTAACGTTCGATGACGATATTGTATTATATGAGTTATGTGATTTGGTGACCGAATGTTGTTCGAAGTCCCGGATGAGATCACGAACATGAAGAACAGTCTCGAAATGGTCGAGAGGTAAAGATACATATATAGGACGATAGTATTCGGACACCGGAAGTGTTTCGGGGGTACCGGGTACTTATTGGGTCACCGAAAGGGGTTCCGGGCACCCCCGGCAAAAGATATGGGCCTGATGGGCCAAGAGGGGAAACACACCAGCCTCCAGGGGCTGGTGCGCCCCCCATATGGGTCGAACCAGAGGAGAAGGAAAAGAGGGAAGGGAGAAGGAAAGGGGAGGGATTCAGCCTCCCCCTTCCTTCCCTCCTCCCTCCTCTTTCCTTGCCCCTCCGACAGATAAGGAAGGGGGCGCCGGCCATAGGAAGGCCCCAAG
Organism: Triticum aestivum; assembly: GCF_018294505.1. NCBI lineage: Eukaryota > Viridiplantae > Streptophyta > Magnoliopsida > Poales > Poaceae > Triticum > Triticum aestivum. The sequence goes on along the minus strand of NC_057799.1, from coordinate 381,130,394 downwards.
TAGGATTCGGACTACTTGGGTGCCTCCTTGGCTGCCTCCCCTCTCCCTCCCACCTATATATATGTGGGGGTGCCCCTAGAAAAAACATCATTCATTGTTAGCCATGTGCGCCGCCCCCTCCACAGTTTACACCCCCGGTCATATTCTCAAGGTGCTTAGGCGAAGCCCTGCGAGGATCACATCACCATCACCGTCACCAAGCCGTCATGTTGACGGAACTCATCTACTACCTCGACACCTTGCTGGATCAAGAAGGCGAGGGACGTCACCGAGCTGAACGTGTGCAGAACTCGAAGGTGTCGTACGTTCGGTACTCGATCGGTGGAGCGCGAAGAAAGTTCGACTACATCAACCGCGTTGTGAAACGCTTCCGCTTACGATCTACGAGGGTACGTAGACACACTGTCCTCTCGTTGCTATGCATCTCCATGGATAGATCATTGCGTGTGCGTAGAGATTTTTTGTTTTCCATGCAACAATTTCCAACATACAGGTACCCGGGCGCTAGCCACAGAGGGTTCGACGGTAGAGCCAAAGCGGAAAATAGTTACTTCAGGTGGACGCTCCGGCCAGAGAGGGAGCAAAACCGGTGCCTCAAGAAGTACTACATAGTCGCTCTCTTGCTCATGTTGATCGCTCTTCTCTTCTACTTCATGGTTTAGATAGAGATGATGAAACTTGTGTGTGTGCCATGACCATGCAGTTGCATTTATTCGAGACATGACATAACTTGTGTATCGCTATTTTCGAGATGTGATGATATTTGTGTTGGATGATGATGATGATGATGATGATATGACGAGACTACAGTATGTGTATGATATGATGAGAATAATGTACATCTGTTATGATATGATGAAACTAATGTATAGAGCATGCACAAATACATCACAAATACGTAGAGGGGAAATAAAAATATGAAAGCAGCAATATTAGAAGTAGCGATGGTAGGCGTGTAGCGGCAACGCTAGTTTAGTAGCAGCATTTGCTTCGGTGCAGCGCTACAGATAATTAGCAGTAGCGCTGGCTAAAGCAGCGCTACTACTAACCATACTTACCAGTAGCGCTGGTCCGAGCAGTGCTACTGCTACAACTTAGCTGTAGCGTGTTAGCAGTAGCGCTGCCCCCAGCGCTACTGCTATTGATATTTCCAGCGCTGCTAGTAGGCTTTCTCCTAGTAGTGGCAGATAAACTAAAGAGACGAGAGGGCGGAGGAGGGGAGACGCTGGGATAAGAAAATGCGGGTCAAGCGGGCGAAGGATAAACGGGTTTCACTGAACCAGACCCGACAAGGGAGAGCATATTGGCAAACAGAAAAGGATTAAACACAAGAGAGTAACATATCCAACACGAATCTTAGCAAAGAACCGGACGGCCCACAAATCGACTGGCGCAAGAAAAAATGCAGGAAGCATGAAATATAGCAAAACTGAAATTGTTTAGTTAATTAACATGGTCGTGCCGTTTGCTAGAAAAGCTCTTGGAAAATAATTTTTGACCCCGAAACCGTAGAACAATTGTTCTACGGTAAATTTTCATTAATAAAGTTATGTACAAAGCCAAACATGAAAGGAAAGAAAACCAAAGAAAAAACTATCCAACTCCCGTTTTTTCTAACATGGAAAAAATCAGATGCCAGGAACTAAGAAAGATGGGAGTTTATCCATTGCTCAAGGCAATCGATGTTCTTATTCTTAGTTCTGTGCTTCACTAGAGAAAGATCATGCTGTAGTCCAAGCTTCCAGGCTTCCAGGGTTGGCCTAATATTCCGGAAAATTTTCCCATTCCTTTGCATCCATATATTCCAGCAACCCATTATAACAATATCCATGGCAATCTGTGGGAGGGGGGAAGCTTGTTTGAGGAAGCTGATGCCATCAAAAGCAGATATCCCTCTATGCCTATTTGGGGCAATGGAGTCCCATCATGACAGGGAAAACTGACAATCCCAGAGAAGATGCAGAGATGTTTCTACCACTTGTTCTTGATAGAGAGCACATTTGTAACTTGGCAGAAGGTAGTTCTTCCTTTTAAGGAGACTTCTAGAGATGGTTCTATCATATAGCAATAACCAGAAGAAAATTCTATGCCTGATTCTACTAGCTGCTTTCCACAAGTCTCTAAATAGGTGATGCACTTCTGAGTGTCCTATCAGATGCTTATACATTTTACTTACTGAGAAAAGACCAGATCGCCAGGCATAGCTCCAAGCATGAGAGTAGTTTTCCAATTGCTGTATCAAGCCATTCAGATCATTAAGTTGCTGGAAAGCAATGGTGGAGAGGGGGTGTGAAAATGTTCTGTACTACCAGTCGATTGCTTCATATGTGCCACAGAAGCTTGAGCATCAATTGCAAAGGAGTGTAGCTCTGGGTATATTTCAGACAGAGTTCGTTGCTGCCATTTATCAGTCCAAAACAGAACTGTGTCCCCTGAGCCAGCTTTACACTGAGCCACTTCCTTGTAAAGTGGAATCAACTTCAGATGGGATTTCCACCAAAAGGAGCCCTCAAGTCTATCTTCAGGTGGGGCCTCCGAGTAGTAAGATTCCCACAGCATCTTAATCCAAGGGAGATCCTGCTTGTTGAAGAACTTGTGCAGGTTTTTTACAAGGAGTGCCTTGTTATGCCATTGAATGTCAATTACTTCTAATCCTCCATGTGATTTTGGTTTACATACACTTTCCCATGAGATCATGGCTTGACCAGCTTCTTCAGATCCATATTTTCTCCAAAAGCAATGTCTGAGATATTTGTTGATCTGCTCAATTACCCCCACTGGTAGAGCAAGACAGCTCATGAAGAATGTTGGCAAGGAGGAGAACACAGATTTAATCAGTTGTAGTCTTCCATCATAAGAGACAAAAGTGGAACAGCCAGCTATTCTTGTTTCAATTCTTTGCAGCATAGGGCTGAAATCTTCTATCTTGAGCTTGTTGATAGTGAGTGGAAGGCCCAGATAGGGAAAAGGAAAAGAACCTTAATTGCACTACAGTATGTTGATGATGGACTGCTTTCTCTGATGTGCCACATTGATTGGGATCACAAATGATTTGCTGTAATTAACTTTGAGTCCATTTTGTGCAGCAAAGTGTGAGAGTAAGCTTTTGATTTGTAAAAGTTGCCTATTATCAGCAGGTAGAACCACAATAGTATCATCTGCATATTGGATAATTGGGAAGTCTGGGCAGCTGTTCACTTGCAGTGGGGGAGGTAAAACCCTAGCTCTCATGGCCCCATTGATGATGGGCTGTAAGAGATCTGCAGCTAACACAAAGAGCAGGGGTGATAATGGGTCCCCTTGCCTGACACCTCTTTTGCAGTGGAAAAATTTCCCAGGAATTCCATTTAGAAGCACTGCAGAAGTACCAGATTTGAAGATCATATCTATCCAGCTTATCCATCTGTTCCCAAACCCCCTTGCCTTCAGAATATCCAAACCTGTTTGATGCTCAGTTAGATCAAAAGCCTTTTCAAAGTCCAGTTTGAGGATAATAATTTCTTCCTTGGATTGGTGGCACTGGTGAAGATACTAAAATGCCCAAGCTAAACAATCTTGGATTGTTCTTGACTTAATGAATCCATACTGATTGATATGAACCAGCTTGAGAATGACAGATTGCAGCCTATTAGCCAAGAGCTTTGTGATAATCTTGATAGAGCAATTAAGGAGGGATATAGGCCTGAAATCCCTAGGGAGCATGGGATTATCTTTTTTGGAATGAGAGTAATATTTGAGGAGTTGATGCTCTGCAGATTAACATTTCCTTCATAAAAATCTTTGATCAGATCGTAAAAATCTGCAGAGGTGATATTCCAGCAAGCCTTAATGAAAGCCCCATTAAAACCATCTGGCCCAGGTGCCTTGTTAGTAGGTAGTTATGCTACCACAGCATCTATTTCTTCTTTTGTAAAAGGCCTTTCCAACTCCTTTAGAGATGTGCTCAATCTTTCCTTAAAAGCTCTCCATAGAATTGCTGCCTTTGTCTGATGCTCTGTTGCCTCCTGTCCAGATTCATCTTGCAGGGTACTAATATGATTTTTCCTATACTTGATTGTAGCTTTTACTTGAAAGAATTTGGTGTTTTCATCACCCAGCTTGACCCATCTTATTGTAGCTCTTTGTTTCCAGTAAGTTCTCTGAAAAGATAACAATTTTAAGTAATGCTCACTGATAATACATCTTCCATTCCATTCCTCATTACTTAGTAGCCTAAATTCCTCAATTATATCCAGCAGAAGAATGAACTCATTACATGCTCTAATAGTAGCTGCAAGATTGGAGATCTTTTTGGACCAGATTTTAAGCCCTTTTCTTAACCTCTTGAACTTTGTTGTGATCCTTTTGGCACTGTCCTGTTCATGCACATTTTGAGTCCAGATATTTTGGGCTATCTCTTTGAACTCACTATGTTCTAGCCAGAAGTTCTCAAACCTAAACAGGTTAGATTTTGGAATACTTGTTCCAATCTTGATTACACATGGGGCATGATCAGATATAGGTTTAGAGAGAGCAAAAGCTTGGGTATTAGGATATTACAAGGTCCATGCTTCTGAAGAGAATATCCAGTCGGTTTTCTCTAGGAGAGGTGTTGCGTGCATGTTGCTCCAAGTGTAGTTTCTGCCCTTAAGAGGAATCTCAACCAGGCCAAGATTGCTTATTGTTTCATTGAACTGCAACATCTCTTGAAAATTCCCTCCTTCCCTATTCCTATTTTCTGGATATCGAATATAGTTGAAATCCCCCACAGTCATCCAATTAACATCATCAGGTGTCTGAATATTATTGAGCCAGTCCAAGAATTCTAGCTTTTCTGTTGCTAGACAGGGTCCATAAATATTTGTCAGAATCCAAACTTCTCCAAAATGAACTGAGGTGAACTGAATTGAGAGAGAAAATTTGTTCTCAAACACCTTTTGCCCCTAGAAATAATTGTCATTCCGGGCAACCAGTAATCCCCCAGAGGCTCCCACTGATGGTGTGAACTCAAACTTATTAATCCTCCTTGGACATAAGTTCTTGATATAAGAAGCATCAAAGTTTTCTTTCTTCGTTTCTTGCAGGCACAGAATAGCATAGCCAGATTCTTCTATTTTATTAGAGATGGCAGTCCATTTATCCTTGGAATTAATCCCTCTAATATTCCATTTTAATATGTTCCAGTTTGTATTCATTGTAGTGATCATAAAAATGTAAGAGCTTCAGCATTGGAAAAAGGGACCACCAGCACAAGAGTGGCATATCTTTTCCATAGTAAACAGAGAAAGTAAGAACAGAGAGTTCCAAATAGATAGCCTTGCTGGCCAACATAGTACAGAGTCTGACAAACTTAGATATGAATATTACAGACTTTGGCAAAAGGCAGACAGACATGTTCTCAGATATTACATTCATTTCTATCATCATGCAGATTTTAAGCGGAAGTACTGGCAGATCCTCTTATGGCTTGAAGATGGCCTTGGCCTTAGGTGCTTCCTTGTGCCCTTCCTTGCTGGCCTCAGCCTTGGCACCTTTCTTCTTCTAAGGCTTGACGAAGATTTCTTCAGTCACCTCCTTGGCATCCACCTCTGTACCCACCAGAGGGGCCTTTGCCTTTCTTTTCTTCAGGCTGTGGAGTGCACTATGTTGGGGAACGTAGTAATTTCAAAAATTTCCTACGCACACACAGGATCATGGTGATGCATAGCAACGAGAGGGGAGAGTGTTATCCACGTACCCTCGTAGACCGAAAGCGGAAGCGTAAGCACAATGCGGTTGATGTAATCGTACGTCTTAACGACCCAACCGATCCAAGTACCGAACGTACGGCACCTCCGTGTTCAGCACACGTTCAGCTCGATGACGTCCCGCGAACTCCGATCCAGCAGAGCTTCACGGGAGAGTTCCGTCAGCACGACAGCGTGGTGACGGTGATGATGATGCTACCGACGCAGGGCTTCGCCTAAGCACTGCTATGATATGATCGAGGTGGAATATGGTGGAGGGGGGCACCGCACACGGCTAAGAGATCAAGAGATCAATTGTTGTGTCTATGGGGTGCCCCCTGGCCACGTATATAAAGGAGTGGAGGAGGGGGGAGAGGGCCGGCCCCTAGGGCGCGCCCTGGAGGAGTCCTACTCCCACCGGGAGTAGGATTCCCCCCTTCCAAGTAGTAGGAGTAGGAGTCAAGGAAAGGGAAGAGAGAAGAGAAGGAAGGAGGGGGCGCAGCCCCTCCCCCTAGTCCAATTCGGACTAGGCCTTGGGGGGCGCACAGCCTCTCTTCTCTCTTTCCCCTAAAGCCCAATAAGGCCCATATACTCCCCGGCGAATTCCCATAACTCTCCGGTACTCCGAAAAATACCCGAATCAATCGGAACCTTTCCGATGTCCGAATATAGTCGTCCAATATATCAATCTTTACGTCTCGACCATTTCGAGACTCCTCGTCATGTCCCCGATCTCATCCGGGACTCCAAACTACCTTCGGTACATCAAAACACATAAACTCATAATACAAATCGTCACCGAACGTTAAGCGTGCGGACCCTACGGGTTCGAGAACTATGTAGACATGACCGAGACACGTCTCCGGTCAATAACCAATAGCGGAACCTGGATGCTCATATTGGCTCCTACATATTCTACGAAGATCTTTATCGGTCAAACCGCATAACAACATACATTGTTCCCTTTGTCATCAGTATGTTACTTGCCCGAGATTCGATCGTCAGTATCTCAATACCTAGTTCAATCTCGTTACCGGCAAGTCTCTTTACTCGTTCCGTAATGCATCATCCCGCAACTAACTCATTAGTCACATTGCTTGCAAGGCTTATAGTGATGTGCATTACCGAGAGGGCCCAGAGATACCTCTCCGACAATCGGAGTGACAAATCCTAATCTCGAAATACGCCAACCCAACAAGTACCTTCGGAGACACCTGTAGAGTACCTTTATAATCACCCAGTTACGTTGTGACGTTTGGTAGCACACAAAGTGTTCATCCGGTAAACGGGAGTTGCATAATCTCATAGTCATAGGAACATGTATAAGTCATGAAGAAAGCAATAGCAACATACTAAACGATCAAGTGCTAAGCTAACGGAATGGGTCAAGTCAATCACATCATTCTCCTAATGATGTGATCCCGTTAATCAAATGACAACTCATGTCTATGGCTAGGAAACATAACCATCTTTGATCAACGAGCTAGTCAAGTAGAGGCATACTAGTGACACTCTGTTTGTCTATGTATTCACACATGTATTATGTTTCTGGTTAATACAATTCTAGCATGAATAATAAACATTTATCATGATATAAGGAAATAAACAATAACTTTATTATTGCCTCTAGGGCATATTTCCTTCAGTCTCCCACTTGCACTAGAGTCAATAATCTAGTTCACATCGCCATGTGATTTAACATCAATAGTTCACATCTTTATGTGGTCAACACCCATAGTTCACATCGATATGTGACCAACACCCAAAGGGTTTACTAGAGTCAGTAATCTAGTTCACATCGCTATGTGATTAACACCCAAAGAGTACTAAGGTGTGATCATGTTTTGCTTGTGAGATAATTTTAGTCAACGGGTCTATCACATTCAGATCCGTAAGTATTTTGCAAATTCTATGTCTACAATGCTCTGCACGGAGCTACTCTAGCTAATAGCTCCCACTTTCAATATGTATCCAGATTGAGACTTAGAGTCATCTGGATCAGTGTCAAAAACTTGCATCGACGTAACCCTTTACGACGAACCTTTTGTCACCTCCATAATCGAGAAACATATCCTTATTCCACTAAGGATAATTTTGACCGGTCCAGTGATCTACTCCTAGATCACTATTGTACTCCCTTGCCAAACTCAGTGGTAGGGTATACAATAGATCTGGTACACGGCATGCCATACTTTGTAGAACCTATGGCTGAGGCATAGGGAATGACTTTCATTCTCTTTCTATCTTCTGCCGTGGTCGGGCTTTGAGTCTTACTCAATTTCACACCTTGTAACACAGGCAAGAACTATTTCTTTGACTGTTCCATTTGAACTACTTCAAAATCTTATCAAGGTATGTACTCATTGAAAAAACTTATCAAGCGTCTTGATCTATCTCTATAGATCTTGATGCTCAATATGTAAGTACCTTCACCGAGGTCTTTCTTTGAAAAAACTCCTTTCAAATACTCCTTTATGCTTTCCAGAAAATTCTACATTATTTCCGATCAACAATATGTCATTCACATATACTTATCAGAAATGCTGTAGTGCTCCCACTCACTTTCTTGTAAATACAGGCTTCACCGCAAGTCTGTATAAAACTATATGCTTTGATCAACTCATCAAAGCATATATTCCAACTCCGAGATGCTTGCACCAGTCCATAGATGGATAGCTGGAGCTTGCACATTTTGTTAGCACTTTTAGGATCGACAAAACTTTCTGGTTGCATCATATACAACTCTTCTTTAAGAAATCCATTAAGGAATGTAGTTTTGATATCCATTTGCTAGATTTCATAAAATGTGGCAATTTGCTAACATGATTCGGACAGACTTAAGCATCACTACGAGTGAGAAAATCTCATCGTAGTCAACACCTTGAACTTTGTCAAAAACCTTTTCCGACAAGTCTAGCTTTGTAGATAGTAACACTACTATCAGCGTCCGTCTTCCTCTTGAATATACATTTATTTTCTATGGCTTGCCGATCATCGGGCAAGTCAACCAAAGTCCACACTTTGTTCTCATACATGGATCCCATCTCAGGTTTCATGGCCTCAAGCCATTTCGCGGAATCTGGGCTCATCATTGCTTCCTCATAGTTCGTAGGTTCGTCATGGTCAAGTAACATGACCTCCAAAACAGGATTACCGTACCACTCTGGTGCGGACCTCACTCTGCTTGACCTACAAGGTTCGGTAGTAACTTGATCTGAAGTTACATGATCATCATCATTAGCTTCCTCACTAATTGGTGTAGGAGTCACAGGAACAGATTTCTGTGCTGAACTACTTTCCAATAAGGGAGCAGGTACAGCTACCTCATCAAGTTCTACTTTCCTCCCACTCACTTCTTTCGAGAGAAACTCCTTCTCTAGAAAGGATCCATTCTTAGCAACGAATGTCTTGCCTTCGGATCTGTGATAGAAGGTGTACCCAACAGTCTCCTTTGGGTATCCTATGAAGACATATTTTTGCCGATTTGGGTTTGAGCTTATCAGGATGAAACTTTTTCACATAAGTATCGCAACCCCAAACTTTAAGAAACGACAACTTTGGTTTCTTGCCAAACCACAGTTCATATAGTGTCGTCTCAACGGATTTAGATGGTGCCCTATTTAACATGAATGCAGCTGTCTCTAATGCATAACCCCAAAATGATAGTGGTAAGAAACATCATAGATTGCACTATATCCAATAAAGTACGGTTATGACGTTGGGACACACCATTATGCTGTGGTGTTCCAGGTGGCGTGAGTTGCGAAAACTATTCCGCATTGTTTCGAATGAAGACCAAACTCGTAACTCAAATATTCTCCTCCAAGATCAGATCGTAGAAACTTTATTTTCTTGTTACGATGATTTTCCACTTCACTCTGAAATTATATGAACTTTTCAAATGTTTCAGACTTATATTTCATCAAGTAGATATACCCATATCTGCTCAAATCATCTGTGAAGGTCAGAAAATAACGATACCCGCCGCGCGCCTCAACGCTTATCGGATCGCATACATCAGTATGTATTATTTTCAATAAGTTAGTTGCTCGCTCCATTGTTCCGGAGAACGGAGTCTTAGTCATCTTGCCCATAAGGCATGGTTCGCAAGCATCAAGTGATTCCAAAAGCCCATCAGCATGGAGTTTCTTCATGCTCTTTACACCAATCTGACCTAAACGGTAGTGCCACAAATAAGTTGCACTATCATTATTAACTTTGCATCTTTTGGCTTCAATATTATGAATATGTGTATCACTGCGATCGAGATCCAACAAACCATTTTCATTGGGTGTATGACCATAGAAGGTTTTATTCATGTAAACAGAACAACAATTATTCTCTTAAATGAATAACCGTATTGCAATAAACATGATCAAATCATATTCATGCTCAACGCAAACACCAAATAACACTTATTTAGGTTCAACACTAATCCCGAAAGTATATGGAGTGTGCGATGATGATCATATCAATCTTGGAACCACTTCCAACACACATCGTCACTACACCCTTAACTAGTCTCTGTTCATTCTGCAACTCCTGTTTCGAGTTACTAATCTTAGCAACTGAACTATTATCAAATACTAAGGGGTTGCTATAAACAATAGTAAAGTACACATCAATAACATGTATATCAAATATACCTTTGTTCACTATGCCATCCTTCTTATCCGCCAAGTATCTAGGGCAGTTCCACTTCTAGTGACCAGTCCCTTTGCAGTAGAAGCACTCAGTCTCAGGCTTAGGTCCAGACTTGGGCTTCTTCACTTGAGCAGCAACTCGCTTGCCGTTCTTCTTGAAGTTCCCCTTCTTCCCTTTGCCCTTTTCTTGAAACTAGTGGTCTTGTCAACCATCAACACTTGATGTTTTTCTTGATTTCTACCTTCGTCGATTTCAGCATCACGAAGAGCTTGGGAATCGTTTCCGTTATCCCTTGCATATTATAGTTCATCACAAAGTTCTAGTAACTTGGTGATAGTGACTAGAGAACTCTGTCAATCACTATCTTATCTGGAAGATTAACTCCCACTTGATTCAAGTAATTGTAGTGCTCAGACATTCTGAGCACATGCTCACTAGCTGAGCAATTCTCCTCCATCTTGTAGGCAAAGTACTGTCAGAGGTCTCATACCTCTCGACACGGGCATGAGTATGAAATACCAATTTCAACTCTTGGAACATCTTATATGCTCCGTGGAGTTCAAAACATTTTTGAAGTCCCGGTTCTAAGCCGTAAAGCATGTGCACTAAACTATCAAGTAGTTATCATACCGAGCTTTGTCAAACGTTCATAACGTCTGCATCTGCTCCTGCAATAGGTCTGTCACCTAGCGGTGCATCAAGGACATAATTCTTCTGTGCAGCAATGAGGATAATCCTCAGATCACGGATCCAATCCGCATCATTGCTACTAACATCTTTCAACTTAGTTTTCTCTAGGAACATATCAAAAATAAAACAGGGGAGCTACACGCGAGCTATTGATCTACAACATAGATATTCTAATACTACCAGGACTAAGTTCATGATAAATTAAAGTTCAATTAATCATATTACTTAAGAACTCCCACTTACATAAACATCTCTCTAATCATCCAAGTGATCACGTGATCCAAATCAACTAAACCATAACCGATCATCACGTGAAATGGAGTAGTTTTCAATGGTGAACATCACTATGTTGATCATATCTACTATATGATTCACGCTCGACCTTTCGGTCTCAGTGTTCCGAGGCCATATCTGCATATGCTAGGCTCGTCAAGTTTAACCCGAGTATTCTGCGTGTGCAAAACTGGCTTCCACCCGTTGTAGATGAAAGTAGAGCTTATCACACCCGATCATCACGTGGTGTCTCGGCACGACGAACTTTGGCAACGGTGCATACTCAGGGAGAACACTTTTTATCTTGAAATTTAGTGAGAGATCATCTTATAATGCTACCATCAATCAAAGCAGAATAAGATGCATAAAGGATAAACATCACATGCAATCAATATAAGTGATATGATATGGCCATCATCATCTTGTGCTTGTGATCTCCATCTCCGAAGCACCGTCATGATCACCATCGTCATCAGCGTGACACCTTGATCTCCATCATAGCATCGTTGTCGTCTAGCCAACTATTGCTTCTATGACTATTGCTACCGCTTAGTGATAAAGTAAAGCAATTATAGGGCGATTCCATTGCATACAATAAAGCGACAACCATATGGCTCCTGCCAGTTGCCAATAACTCGGTTACAAAACATGATCATCTCATACAATAAAATATAGCATCATGCCTTGACCATATCACATCACAACATGCCCTGCAAAAACAAGTTAGACGTCCTCTACTTTGTTGTTGCAATTTTTACGTGGCTGCTAGGGGCTGAGCAAGAACCGTTCTTACCTACTCATCAAAACCACAACGATAGTTCGTCAAGTTAGTGTTGTTTTAACCTTCTCAAGGACCGGGCGTAGCCACACTCGGTTCAACTAAAGTTGGAGAAACTGACACCCGCCAGCCACCTATGTGCAAAGCACGTCGGTAGAACCAGTCTCACGTAAGCGTACGCGTAATGTCGGTCCGGGCCGCTTCATCCAACAATACCGCTGAACCAAAGTATGACATGCTGGTAAGCAGTATGACTTGTGTCGCCCACAACTCACTTGTGTTCTACTCGTGCATATAGCATCTACGCATAAAACCTGGCTCGGATGCCACTGTTGGGGAATGTAGTAATTTCAAAAATTTCCTACGCACACACAGGATCATGGTGATGCATAGCAACGAGAGGGGATAGTGTTGTCCACGTACCCTCGTAGACCGAAAGTGGAAGCGTTAGCACAACGCGGTTGATATAGTCGTACGTCTTCACGATCCGACCGATCCAAGTACCGAACGTACGGCACCTCCGAGTTCAGCACACGTTCAGCTCGATGACGTCCCGCGAACTCCGATCCAGCAGAGCTTCACGGGAGAGTTCCGTTAGCACGACGGCGTGGTGACGGTGATGATGATGCTACCGACGCAGGGCTTCGCCTAAGCACCGCTACGATATGATCGAGGTGGAATATGGTGGAGGGGGGCACCGCACACGGCTAAGAGATCAATTGTTGTGTTTATGGGGTGCCCCCTGGCCACGTATATAAAGGAGTGGAGGAGGGGGGAGAGGGCCGGCCCCTATGGCGCGCCCTGGAGGAGTCCTACTCCCACTCGGAGTAGGATTCCCCCCCCCCCCCTTCCAAGTAGTAGGAGTAGGAGTCAAGGAAAGGGAAGAGAGAAGAGAAGGAAGGAGGGGGCGCAGCCCCTCCCCCTAGTCCAATTCGGATTAGGCCTTGGGGGGGCGCGCAGCCTCTCTTCTCTCTTTCCCCTAAAGCCCAATAAGGCTCATATACTCCCCGGCGAATTCCCGTAACTCTCCAGTACTCCGAAAAATACCCGAATCACTCGGAACCTTTCCGATGTCTGAATATAGTCGTCCAATATATCGATCTTTACGTCTCGACCATTTCGAGACTGTTTGTCATGTCCCCGATCTCATACGGGACTCCGAACTACCTTCGGTACATCAAAACACATAAACTCATAATACAAATCGTCACCGAACGTTAAGCGTGCGGACCCTGCGGGTTCGAGAACTATGTAGACATGACCGAGACACATCTCCGGTCAATAACCAATAGCGGAAGCTGGATGCTCATATTGGCTCCTACATATTCTACGAAGATCTTTATCGGTCAAACCTCATAACAACATACGTTGTTCCCTTTGTCATCGGTATGTTACTTGCCTGAGATTCGATCGTCGGTATCTCAATACCTAGTTCAATCTCGTTACCGGCAAGTCTCTTTACTCGTTCCGTAATGCATCATCCCGCAACTAACTCATTAGTCACATTGCTTGCAAGGCTTATAGTGATGTGCATTACCGAGAGGGCCCAGAGATACCTCTCCGACAATCGGAGTGACAAATCCTAATCTCGAAATACGCCAACCCAACAAGTACCTTCGGAGACACCTGTAGAGTACCTTTATAATCACCCAGTTACGTTGTGACGTTAGGTAGCACACAAAGTGTTCCTCCGGTAAACGGGGGTTGCATAATCTGTTGGGAATCGTAGCATAATTTTAAAATTTCCCTACGCTCACCAAGATGCATCTATGGAGTGTACTAGCAACGAGGGGAAGGGAGTGCATCTACATACCCTTGTAGATCGCGAGCGGAAGCGTTCCAATGAACGTGGATGACGGAGTCGTACTCGCCGTGATCCAAATCACCGATGACCGAGTGCCGAACGGACGGCACCTCCGCGTTCAACACACGTACGGTGCAGCGACGTCTCCTCCTTCTTGATCCAGCAAGGGGGAAGGAGAGGTTGATGGAGATCCAGCAGCACGACGGCGTGGTGGTGGATGTAGCGGGTCTCCGGCAGGGCTTCGCCAAGCTTCTGCGAGAGAGAGAGAGAGGTGTTGCAGGGGAGGAGGGAGGCGCCCAAGGCTGTAGGTTGCTGCCCTCCCTCCCCCCCTTTATATAGGCCCCCTTGGGAGGGGGGGCAGCCAAAACCCATCTAGGGTTGGGGGGCGGCGGCCAAGGCGTGGAAAGGGGTGCCTTGCCCCCCAAGGCAAGGGGGAAGCTCCCCCCCTAGGGTTCCCAACCCTAGGCGCATGGGGGGAGGCCCAACGGGGGCGCCCCAGCCTACTAAGGGCTGGTTCCCTTCCACTTTCAGCCCACGGGGCCCTCCGGGACAGGTGGACCCCCGGGACCCTTCCGGTGGTCCCGGTACAATACCGGTAACCCCCGAAACTTTCCCGATGGCCGAAACTTGACTTCCTATATATAATTCTTCACCTCCGGACCATTTCGGAACCTCTCGTGACGTCCAGGATCTCATCCGGGACTCCGAACAACTTTCAGGTTTCCGCATACATATATCTCTACAACCCTAGCGTCACCGGACCTTAAGTGTGTAGACCCTACGGGTTCGGGAGACATGCAGACATGACCGAGACGCCTCTCCGGTCAATAACCAACAGCGGGATCTGGATACCCATGTTGGCTCCCACATGCTCCATGATGATCTCATCAGATGAACCACGGTGTCGAGGATTCAATCAATCCGTATGCAATTCCCTTTGTCAATCGGTATGTTACTTGCCCGAGATTCGATCGTCGGTATCCCAATACCTTGTTCAATCTCGTTACCGGCAAGTCTCTTTACTCGTACCGCAATGCATGATCCCGTGACTAACGCCTTAGTCACATTGAGCTCATTATGATGATGCATTACCGAGTGGGCCCAGAGATACCTCTCCGTCACACGGAGTGACAAATCCCAGTCTCGATCCGTGCCAACCCAACAGTCACTTTCGGAGATACCCGTAGTGCACCTTTATAGTCACCCAGTTACGTTGTGACGTTTGGCACACCCAAAGCACTCCTACGGTATCCGGGAGTTGCACGATCTCATGGTCTAAGGAAAAGATACTTGACATTGGAAAAGCTCTAGCAAACGAAACTACACGATCTTTTATGCTATGCTTAGGATTGGGTCTTGTCCATCACATCATTCTCCTAATGATGTGATCCCGTTATCAATGACATCCAATGTCCATAGTCAGGAAACCATGACTATTTGTTGATCAACGAGCTAGTCAACTAGAGGCTTACTAGGGACACTTTGTGGTCTATGTATTCACACATGTATTACGATTTCCGGATAATACAATTATAGCATGAATAATAGACAATTACCATGAACAAAGAAATATAATAATAACCATTTATTATTGCCTCTAGGGCATATTTCCAACAGTCTCCCACTTGCACTAGAGTCAATAATCTAGTTACATTATGATGAATCGAACACTCATTGCGTCCTGGTGTTGATCATGTTTTGCCCTAGGGAGAGGTTTAGTCAACGGATCTGCTACATTCAGGTCCGTGTGTACTTTACAAATATCTATGTCTCCATTTTGAACACTTTCACGAATGGAGTTGAAGTGACGCTTGATATGCCTGGTCTTCCTGTGAAACCTGGGCTCCTTCACAAGGGCAATAGCTCCAGTGTTGTCACAGAAGAGAGTCATTGGGCCCGACGCATTGGGAATCACCCCTAGGTCGGTAATGAACTCCTTCATCCAGACTGCTTCCTGTGCTGCCTCCGAGGCTGCCATGTACTCCGCTTCACATGTAGTCCCGCCACGACGCTTTGCTTGCAACTGCACCAGCTTACTGCTCCTCCATTCAAAATATACACGTATCCGGTTTGTGACTTCGAGTCATCCAGATCTGTGTCGAAGCTAGCGTCGACGTAACCCTTTATGACGAGCTCTTCGTCACCTCCATAAACGAGAAACATATCCTTAGTCCTCTTCAGGTACTTCAGGATAATCTTGACCACTGTCCAGTGTTCCTTGCCGGGATTACTTTGGTACCTTCCTACCAAACTTACGGCAAGGTTTACATCAGGTCTGGTACACAGCATGGCATACATAATAGACCCTATGGCTGAGGCATAGGGGATGACACTCATCTCTTCTATATCTTCTGCCGTGGTCGGGCATTGAGCCGTGCTCAATTGCACACCTTGCAATACACGCAAGAACCCCTTCTTGGACTGATACATACTGAACTTCTTCAATATCTTGTCAAGGTATGTACTCTGTGAAAGACCAATGAGGCGTCTTGATCTATCTCTATAGATCTTGATGCCTAATATATAAGCAGCTTCTCCAAGGTCCTTCATTGAAAAACACTTATTCAAATAGGCCTTTATACTTTCCAAGAATTCTATATCATTTCCCATCAATAGTATGTCATCCACATATAATATGAGAAATGCTACGGAGCTCCCACTCACTTTCTTGTAAACACAGGCTTCTCCATAAGTCTGTGTAAACCCAAACGCTTTGATCATCTCATCAAAGCGAATGTTCCAACTCCGAGATGCTTGCACCAGCCCATAGATTGAGCGCTGGAGCTTGCACACTTTGTTAGCATTCTTAGGATCGACAAAACCTTCCGGATGCATCATATACAACTCTTCCTTAAGGAAGCTGTTAAGGAATGCCGTTTTGACGCCCATCTGCCATATCTCATAATCATAGTATGCGGCAATTGCTAACATGATTCGGACGGACTTCAGCTTCGCTACGGGTGAGAAAGTCTCATCGTAGTCAACCCCTTGAACTTGTCGATAACCCTTAGCGACAAGTCGAGCTTTGTAGATGGTCACATTACCATCTGCGTCCGTCTTCTTCTTAAAGATCCATTTGTTTTCTATGCCTCGCCGATCATCGGGCAAGTCAGCCAAAGTCGATACTTCGTTTTCATACATGGATCCTATCTCGGATTTCATGGCTTCTAGCCATTTGTCGGAATCCGGACCGCCATCGCTTCTTCATAGTTCGAAGGTTCACCGTTGTCTAACAACATGATTTCCAGGACAGGGTTGCCGTACCACTCTGGTGCGGAACGTGTCCTTGTGGACCTACGAAGTTCAGTAACTTGATCCGAAGCTTCATGATCATCATCATTAACTTCCTCCCCCGTCGGTGTAGGCACCACAGGAACATTTTCCCGCGCTGCGCTACTTTCCGGTTCGGAAGGGGTGACTATCACCTCATCAAGTTCCACTTTCCTCCCACTCAATTCTTTCGAGAGAAACTCCTTCTCCAGAAAGGACCCGTTCTTGGCAACGAAGATCTTGCCGTCAGATCTGAGGTAGAAGGTATACCCAATGGTTTCCTTAGGGTATCCTATGAAGACGCATTTTTCCGATTTGGGTTCGAGCTTTTCAGGTTGAAGTTTCTTGACATAAGCATCGCATCCCCAAACTTTTAGAAACGACAGCTTAGGTTTCTTCCCAAACCATAATTCATACGGCGTCGTCTCAACGGATTTCGACGGAGCCCTATTTAAAGTGAATGCGGCAGTCTCTAAAGCATAACCCCAAAATGAGAGCGGTAAATCGGTAAGAGACATCATAGATCGCACCATATCCAATAGAGTGCGATTACGACGTTCGGACACACCATTTCTCTGAGGTGTTCCAGGCGGCGTGAGTTGTGAAACTATTCCACATTTCCTTAAGTGTGCACCAAACTCGTGACTTAAATATTCTCCACCACGATCTGATCGTAGGAATTTTATTCTCCTGTCACGTTGATTCTCAACCTCACTCTGAAATTCTTTGAACTTTTCAAAGGTTTCAGACTTGTGTTTCAACAGGTAGACATATCCATATCTACTTAAATCATCAGTGAGAGTGAGAACATAACGATATCCTCCGCGAGCCTCAACACACATTGGACCACACACATCGGTATGTATGATTTCCAATAAGTTGGTTGCTCGCTCCATTGTTCCGGAGTACAGAGTCTTGGTCATCTTACCCATGAGGCATGGTTCACACGTGTCAAATGATTCGTAATCAAGAGACTCCAAAAGTCCATCTGCATGGAGCTTCTTCATGCGCTTGACACCAATGTGACCAAGGCGGCAGTGCCACAAGTATGTGGGACTATCGTTATCAACTTTACATCTTTTGGTATTCACACTATGAACATGTGTAACATCACGTTCGAGATTCATCAAAAATAAACCATTGACCAGCGGGGCATGACCATAAAACATATCTCTCAAATAAATAGAACAACCATTATTCTCGGATTTAAATGAGTAGCCATCTCGAATTAAACGAGATCCAGATACAATGTTCATGCTCAAAGCTGGCACTAAATAACAATTATTGAGGTTTAAAACTAATCCCGTGGGTAGATGCAGAGGTAGCGTGCCGACGGCGATCACATCGACCTTGGAACCATTCCCGATGCGCATCGTCACCTCGTCCTTTGCCAGTCTCCGTTTATTCCGTAGTTCCTGCTTTGAGTTACAAATATGAGCAACCGCACCGGTATCAAATACCCGGGAGCTACTACGAGTACTGGTAAGGTACACATCAATTACTTGTATATCACATATACCTTGGGTGTTGCCGGCCTTCTTCTTGTCCGCTAAATATTTGGGGCAGTTCCGCTTCCAGTGACAACTTCCCTTGCAATAAAAGCACTCAGTCCCGGGCTTGGGTCCATTCTTTGACTTCTTCCCAGTAACTGGTTTACCGGGCGCGGCAACTCCCTTGCCGTCCTTCTTGAAGTTCTTCTTACCCTTGCCCTTCTTGAACTTGGTGGTTTTATTCACCATCAACACTTGATGTTCTTTTCTGATCTCCCCTTCCGCTGATTTCAGCATTGAATATACCTCGGGAATGGTCTTTTCCATCCCCTGCATATTGTAGTTCATCACAAAGCTCTTGTAGCTTGGTGGAAGCGACTGGAGGATTCTGTCAATGACCGCGTCATCCGGGAGATTAACTCCCAGCTGAGACAAGCGGTTGTGCAACCCAGACATTCTGAGTATGTGCTCACTAACAGAACTGTTCTCCTCCATTTTACAGCTGAAGAACTTGTCGGAGACATCATATCTCTCGACCCGGGCATGAGCTTGAAAAACTAATTTCAGCTCCTCGAACATCTCATATGCTCCATGTTTCTCAAAACGCTTTTGGAGACCCGGTTCTAGGCTGTAAAGCATGCCGCACTGAACGAGGGAGTAATCATCAGCACGTGATTGCCAAGCGTTCATAACGTCTTGGTTCTGTGGGATTGGTGCATCACCTAGCGGTGCTTCTAAGACATAATCTTTCTTGGCTACTATGAGGATGAGCCTCAGGTTCCGGACCCAGTCCGTATAATTGCTGCCATCATCTTTCAGCTTGGTTTTCTCTAGGAACGCGTTGAAATTGAGGACAACGTTGGCCATTTGATCTATAAGACATAGTGTAAAGATTTTAGACTAAGTTCATGATAATTGAGTTCATCTAATCAAATTATTTAATGACCTCCCACTCAGATAGACATCCCTCTCGTCATCTAAGTGAAACATGATCCGAGTTTAACTAGGCCGTGTCCGATCATCACGTGAGACGGACTAGTCAAGATCGGTGAACATCTCCATGTTGATCGTATCTTCTATACGACTCATGCTCGACCTTTCGGTCCTCCGTGTTCCGAGGCCATGTCTGTACATGCTAGGCTCGTCAAGTCAACCTAAGTGTATTGCGTGTGTTCCGAGGCCATGTCTGTACATGCTAGGCTCGTCAACACCCGTTGTATTCGAACGTTAGAATCTATCACACCCGATCATCACGTGGTGCTTCGAAACAACGAACCTTCGCGACGGTGCACAGTTAGGGTGAACACTTTCTTGAAAGTATTATAAGGGATCATCCTACTTGCTACCGTCGTACTAAGCAAATAAGATGCAAAAACATGATAAACATCACATGCAATCAAATAGTGACATGATATGACCAATATCATCATGCTCCTTTGATCTCCATCTTCGGGGCACCATGATCATTTTCGTCACCGGCATGACACCATGATCTCCATCATTGTGTCTTCATGAAGTCGTCACGCCAATGATTACTTCTACTTCTATGGCTAACCCGTTTAGCAACAAAGTAAAGTAATTTACATGGCGTTATTCAATGACACGCAGGTCATGCAAAATAATAAAGACAACTCCTATGGCTCCTGCCGGTTGTCATACTCATCGACATGCAAGTCGTGATTCCTATTACAAGAATATGATCAATCTCATACATCACATATATCATTCATCACATCTTCTGGCCATATCACATCACACAGCACTTGCTGCAAAAACAAGTTAGACCTCCTCTAATTATTGTTGCAAGTTTTTACGTGGTTTGTAGGTTTCTAGCAAGAACGTTTCTTACCTACGTATGACCACAACGTAATTTGCCAATTTCTATTTACCCTTCATAAGGACCCTTTTCATCGAATCCGTTCCGACTAAAGTAGGAGAGACAGACACCCGCTAGCCACCTTATGCAACTAGTGCATGTCAGTCGGTGGAACCTGTCTCACGTAAGTGTACGTGTAAGGTCGGTCCGGGCCGCTTCATCCTACAATGCCGCCGAAACAAGAAAAGACTAGTAGCAGCAAGAAGAATTGGCAAACTCAAGGCCCACAACTACTTTGTGTTCTACTCGTGCATAGTAACTACGCATAGACCTGGCTCATGATGCCACTGTTGGGAATCGTAGCATAATTTTAAAATTTCCCTACGCTCACCAAGATGCATCTATGGAGTGTACTAGCAACGAGGGGAAGGGAGTGCATCTACATACCCTTGTAGATCGCGAGCGGAAGCGTTCCAATGAACGTGGATGACGGAGTCGTACTCGCCGTGATCCAAATCACCGATGACCGAGTGCCGAACGGACGGCACCTCCGCGTTCAACACACGTACGGTGCAGCGACGTCTCCTCCTTCTTGATCCAGCAAGGGGGAAGGAGAGGTTGATGGAGATCCAGCAGCACGACGGCGTGGTGGTGGATGTAGCGGGTCTCCGGCAGGGCTTCGCCAAGCTTCTGCGAGAGAGAGAGAGAGAGAGAGAGGTGTTGCAGGGGAGGAGGGAGGCGCCCAAGGCTGTAGGTTGCTGCCCTCCCTCCCCCCCTTTATATAGGCCCCCTTGGGAGGGGGGGCAGCCAAAACCCATCTAGGGTTGGGGGGCGGCGGCCAAGGGGTGGAAAGGGGTGCCTTGCCCCCAAGGCAAGGGGGAAGCTCCCCCCCCCTAGGGTTCCCAACCCTAGGCGCATGGGGGGAGGCCCAACGGGCGCGCCCCAGCCTACTAAGGGCTGGTTCCCTTCCACTTTCAGCCCACGGGGCCCTCCGGGACAGGTGGCCCCACCCGGTGGACCCCAGGGACCCTTCCGGTGGTCCCGGTACAATACCGGTAACCCCCGAAACTTTCCCGGTGGCCGAAACATGACTTCCTATATATAATTCTTCACCTCCGGACCATTCTGGAACCTCTCGTGATGTCCGGGATCTCATCCGGGACTCCGAACAACTTTCGGGTTTCCGCATACATATATCACTACAACCCTAGCGTCATCGGACCTTAAGTGTGTAGACCCTACGGGTTCGGGAGACATGCAGACATGACCGAGACGCCTCTCCGGTCAATAACCAACAGCGGGATCTGGATACCCATGTTGGCTCCCACATGCTCCACGATGATCTCATCGGATGAACCACGGTGTCGAGGATTCAATCAATCCGTATGCAATTCCCTTTGTCAATCGGTATGTTACTTGCCCGAGATTCGATCGTCGGTATCCCAATACCTTGTTCAATCTCGTTACCGGCAAGTCTCTTTACTCGTAC
Source organism: Triticum aestivum (assembly GCF_018294505.1). Lineage (NCBI taxonomy): Eukaryota > Viridiplantae > Streptophyta > Magnoliopsida > Poales > Poaceae > Triticum > Triticum aestivum. The sequence goes on along the minus strand of NC_057799.1, from coordinate 381,108,435 downwards.
CGCAATGCATGATCCTGTGACTAACGCCTTAGTCACATTGAGCTCATTATGATGATGCATTACTGAGTGGGCCCAGAGATACCTCTCCGTCACACGGAGTGACAAATCCCAGTCTCGATCCGTGCCAACCCAACAGACACTTTCGGAGATACCCGTAGTGCACCTTTATAGTCACCCAGTTACGTTGTGACGTTTGGCACACCCAAAGCACTCCTACGGTATCCGGGAGTTGCACGATCTCATGGTCTAAGGAAAAGATACTTGACATTGGAAAAGCTCTAGCAAACGAAACTACACGATCTTTTATGCTATGCTTAGGATTGGGTCTTGTCCATCACATCATTCTCCTAATGATGTGATCCCGTTATCAATGACATCCAATGTCCATAGTCAGGAAACCATGACTATCTGTTGATCAACGAGCTAGTCAACTAGAGGCTTACTAGGGACACTTTGTGGTCTATGTATTCACACATGTATTACGATTTCCAGATAATACAATTATAGCATGAATAATAGACAATTACCATGAACAAAGAAATATAATAATAACCATTTATTATTGCCTCTAGGGCATATTTCGAACATAATCTCATATTCATAGGAACATGTATAAGTCATGAAGAAAGCAATAGCAACATACTAAACGATCAAGTGCTAAGCTAACGGAATGGGTCAAGTCAATCACATCATTCTCCTAATGATGTGATCCCGTTAATCAAATGACAACTCATCTCTATGGCTAGGAAACATAACCATCTTTGACCAACGAGCTAGTCAAGTAGAGGCATACTAGTGACACTCTGTTTGTCTATGTATTCACACATGTATCATGTTTCCGGTTAATGCAATTCTAGCATGAATAATAAACATTTATCATGATATAAGGAAATAAATAATAACTTTATTATTGCCTCTAGGGCATATTTCCTTCACACTAGTTGTGGAGGCATGTTCCTCCAGAGCTGGAACCTGAGAGAAGGAGGTCCTGGACTGAGGTGTGGAGAAGGTGGGGCCCACACTAACTTCCTCCTCGGGAATAGCCTGCATATCACAAGGAGGCACAGAGACTGAAATACATTCCTCAGGGATGACAAAACTGTAAAGATAACTGCTTTCTAATCCTGGTAAAATTATGTTCCACATGTCAGATGCAAGAAATCCTTTGGCCCAATCAAATCTGTCAGGAGAGATGAGAGCAGATATTATGAAGTTTGTCCATTCAGCGGGGACCAGTATGTTGGGGATCGTTGCAGAAATTAAAAAAATTCTACGCATCACCAAGATCTATCTATGGAGAGACTAGCAACGAGAGAGAGGGGAGTGCATCTTCATACCCTTGAAGATCGCGATGTGGAAGTGTTAAAAGAACGCGGATGAAGGAGTCGTACTCGTAGCGACTCAGATCGCGGTTGATTCCGATCCAAGCGCCGAACGACGGCGCCTCCGCGTTCAACACATGTACAGCCCGGGTACGTCTCCTCCTTCTTGATCCAGCAAGGCGGGAGGAGAAGTTGAAGGAGAGCTCCGGCAGCACGACGGCGTGGTGGCGGTGGAGCTCGTGGTTCTCCGGCAGAGCTTCGCAAAGCGCTACAGAGGAGGAGAAGGTGTAGGAAGGGGGAAGGGCTGCGCCAGGAGAAGGGGTGCGGTTGCCCTCCCACCCCCCCCCCCCACTATTTATAGGGGGGAGGGGAGAGGGGGCCGGCCCCCTAGATCCATCTAGAGGGGAGCGGCCCCTCAGGGGGGCAGCGGCCCCCTTAGGGTTTCCAACTAGGGGGGCGCCCGCCCCGGGGGGGCAGCGGCCCCCTAGGGTTTCCAACCCTAGGCGCCTTGGGCCCTTGGGGGGTGCACCAGCCCACTAAGGGGCTGGTTCCCACCCAACTACAGCCCATTAGGTCCTTCGGGGCAGGTGGACCCCCGGAACCCCTTCGGTGGTCCCGGTACAATACTGATAAACCCCGAAACCTTTCCGGTGACTGAAACTGGACTTCCCATATATAAATCTTCACCTCCGGACCATTCCGTAACTCCTCGTGATGTCCGGGATCTCATCCGGGACTCCGAACAACTTTCGGTAACCACATACAATTCCCATTACAACTCTAGCGTCACCGAACCTTAAGTGTGTAGACCCTACGGGTTCGGGAACTATGCAGACATGACCGAGACATCTCTCCGGCCAATAACCAACAGCGGGATCTGGATACCCATGTTGGCTCCCACATGTTCCACGATGATCTCATCGGATGAACCACGATGTCAAGGATTCAATCAATCCCGTATACGATTCCCTTTGTCTACCGGTATAGCACTTGCCCGAGATTCGATCGTCGGTATACCGATACCTTGTTCAATCTCGTTACGGCAAGTCTCTTTACTCGTTCCGTAACACATCATCCCGTGACCAACCCCTTAGTCACATTGAGCTCATTACGATGATGTCTTACCGAGTGGGCCCAGAGATACCTCTCCGTCATACGGAGTGACAAATCCCAGTCTCGATTCGTGCCAACCCAACAGATACTTTCGGGGATACCCGTAGTGTACCTTTATAGCCACCCAGTTACGTTGTGACGTTTGGCACACCCAAAGTACCCTTACGGTATCCGGGAGTTGCACAATCTCATGGTCTAAGGAAAAGATACTTGACATTAGAAAAGCTTTAGCAGACGAACTACACGATCTTGTGCTATGCTTAGGATTGGGTCTTGTCCATCACATCATTATCCTAATGATGTGATCCCGTTATCAATGACATCCTATGTCCATGGTTAGGAAACCGTAACCATCTATTGATCAACGAGCTAGTCAACTAGAGGCTCACTAGGGACATGTTGTGGTCTATGTATTCACACATGTATTACGATTTCCGGATAACACAATTATAGCATGAACAATAGACAATTATCATGAACAAGGAAATATAATAATAACCATTTTATTATTGCCTCTAGGGCATATTTCCAACAGTCTCCCACTTGCACTAGAGTCAATAACCTAGTTACATTGTGATGAATCGAACACCCATAGAGTTCTGGTGTTGATCATGCTTTGCACGTGGAAGAGGTTTAGTCAACGGATCTGCGACATTCAGGTCCGTATGCACTTTACAAATCTCTATGTCTCCATCTTGAACATTTTCACGAATGGAGTTGAAGCGACGCTTGATATGCCTGGTCTTCTTGTGAAACCTGGGCTCCTTGGCAAGGGCAATAGCTCCAGTGTTGTCACAGAAGAGAGTCATCGGGCCCGACGCATTGGGAATAACTCCTAGGTCGGTAATGAACTCCTTCATCCAGATTGCTTCATGTGCTGCCTCCGAGGCTGCCATGTACTCCGCTTCACATGTAGATCCCGCCACGACGCTTTGCTTGCAACTGCACCAGCTGACTGCCCCACCATTCAAAATATACACGTATCCGGTTTGTGACTTGGAGTCATCCAGATCTGTGTCGAAACTAGCATCGACGTAACCCTTTACGACGAGCTCTTCGTCACCTCCATAAACGAGAAACATATCCTTAGTCCTTTTCAGGTACTTCAGGATATTCTTGACCGCTGTCCAGTGTTCCATGCCGGGATTACTTTGGTACCTTCCTACCAAACTTACGGCAAGGTTTACATCAGGTCTGGTACACAGCATGGCATACATAATAGACCCTATGGCCGAGGCATAGGGGATGACACTCATCTTTTCTCTATCTTCTGCCGTGGTCGGGCATTGAGCCGTGCTCAATCTCACACCTTGCAATACAGGCAAGAACCCCTTCTTGGACTGATCCATATTGAACTTCTTCAATATCTTGTCAAGGTACGTGCTTTGTGAAAGACCAATGAGGCGTCTCGATCTATCTCTATAGATCTTGATGCCTAATATGTAAGCAGCTTCTCCAAGGTCCTTCATTGAAAAACACTTATTCAAGTAGGCCTTTATGCTTTCCAAGAGTTCTATATCATTTCCCATCAATAGTATGTCATCCACATATAATATGAGAAATGCTACAGAGCTCCCACTCACTTTCTTGTAAACACAGGCTTCTCCATAAATCTGCGTAAACCCAAACGCTTTGATCATCTCATCAAAACGAATGTTCCAACTCCGAGATGCTTGCACCAGCCCATAGATCGAGCGTTGGAGCTTGCATACCTTGTCAGCATTCTTAGGATCGACAAAACCTTCCGGCTGCATCATATACAATTCTTCCTTAAGGAAACCATTAAGGAATGCCGTTTTGACGTCCATTTGCCATATCTCATAATCATAGAATGCGGCAATTGCTAACATGATTCGGACAGACTTCAGCTTCGCTACGGGTGAGAAGGTCTCATCGTAGTCAACCCCTTGAACTTGTCGATAACCCTTAGCGACAAGCCGAGCCTTATAGATGGTTACATTACCATCCGCGTCTGTCTTCTTCTTAAAGATCCATTTATTTTCTATGGCTCGCCGATCATCGGGCAAGTCAGTCAAAGTCCATACTTCGTTTTCATACATGGATCCTATCTCGGATTTCATGGCTTCAAGCCATTTGTCGGAATCCGGGCCCGCCATCGCTTCTTCATAGTTCGAAGGTTCACCATTGTCTAACAACATGATTTCCAGGACAGGGTTGCCGTACCACTCTGGTGCGGAACGTGTCCTTGTGGACCTACGAAGTTCAGTAGCAACTTGATCTGAAGTTTCATGATCATCATCATTAACTTCCTCTCTAGTCGGTGCAGGCACCACAGAAACATTTTCTTGAGCTGCGCTACTCTCCGGTTCAAGAGGCAATACTTCATCAAGTTCTACTTTCCTCCCACTTACTTCTTTCGAGAGAAACTCTTTCTCTAGAAAGGATCCATTCTTGGCAACAAAGATCTTGCCTTCGGATCTGAGGTAGAAGGTATACCCAATAGTTTCCTTAGGGTATCCTATGAAGACGCATTTTTCCGATTTGGGTTCGAGCTTTTCAGGTTGAAGTTTCTTGACATAAGCATCGCATCCCCAAACTTTCAGAAACGACAGCTTAGGTTTCTTCCCAAACCACAATTCATACGGTGTCGTCTCAACGGATTTCGACGGAGCCCTATTTAAAGTGAATGCGGCAGTCTCTATAGCATAACCCCAAAATGATAGCGGTAGATCGGTAAGAGACATCATAGATCGCACCATATCCAATAGAGTGCGATTACGACGTTCGGACACACCATTACGCTGAGGTGTTCCAGGCGGCGTGAGTTGTGAAACAATTCCACATTTCCTTAAGTGCGTGCCAAATTCGTGACTCAAATATTCCCCTCCATGATCTGATCGTAAGAACTTTATTTTCCTGTCACGTTGATTCTCAACCTCACTCTGAAATTCCTTGAACTTTTCAAAGGTCTCAGACTTGTGTTTCATCAAGTAGACATACCCATATCTACTTAAGTCATCAGTGAGGGTGAGGACATAACGATAACCACCACGAGCCTCAACACTCATTGGACCGCACACATCAGTATGTATGATTTCCAATAAGTTGGTTGCTCGCTCCATTGTTCCGGAGAACGGAGTCTTGGTCATTATGCCCATGAGGCATGGTTCGCACGTGTCAAATGATTCATAATCAAGAGACTCCAAAAGTCCATCTGCATGGAGTTTCTTCATGCGTTTGACACCAATGTGACCAAGGCGGTAGTGCCACAAGTATGTGGGACTATCATTATCAACCTTACCTCTTTTGGCATTCACACTATGAATATGTGTAACATCACGTTCGAGATTAAATAAGAATAAACCATTGACCAGCGGGGCATGACCATAAAACATATCTCTCATATAAATAGAACAACCATTATTCTCAGATTTAAATGAGTAGCCATCTCGCATTAAACGAGATCCAGATACAATGTTCATGCTCAAAGCTGGTACTAAATAACAATTATTGAGGTTTAAAACTAATCCCGTAGGTAAATGTAGAGGTAGCGTGCCGACGGCGATCACATCGACCTTGGAACCATTCCCGACGCGCATCGTCACCTCGTCCTTCGCCAGTCTCCGCTTATTCCGCAGCTCCTGTTTTGAGTTACAAATATGAGCAACCGCACCGGTATCAAATACCCAGGAGCTACTACGAGCGCTGGTTAGGTACACATCAATAACATGTATATCACATATACCTTTGGTATTGCCGGCCTTCTTATCCGCTAAGTACTTGGGGCAGTTCCGCTTCCAGTGACCGTTTCCCTTGCAATAAAAGCACTCAGTCTCAGGCTTGGGTCCATGCTTTGGCTTCTTCCCGGCAACTGGCTTACCGGGCGCGGCAACTCCCTTGCCGTCCTTCTTGAAGTTCTTCTTACCCTTGCCTTTCTTGAACTTAGTGGTTTTATTCACCATCAACACTTGATGTTCCTTTTTGATCTCCACCTCCGCTGATTTCAGCATTGAATATACCTCAGGAATGGTCTTTTCCATCCCCTGCATATTGAAGTTCATCACAAAGCTCTTGTAGCTAGGTGGGAGCGACTGAAGGATTCTGTCAACGACCGCATCATCCGGGAGATTAACTCCCAGCTGAGATAAGCGGTTGTGCAACCCAGACATTTTGAGTATGTGCTCGCTGACAGAACTATTCTCCTCCATCTTACAACTGTAGAACTTGTCGGAGACTTCATATCTCTCGACCCGGGCATGAGCTTGGAAAACCATTTTCAGCTCTTGGAACATCTCATATGCTCCGTGCTGCTCAAAACGCTTTTGGAGCCCCGGTTCTAAGCTGTAAAGCATGCCGCACTGAACCAGGGAGTAATCATCACTACGCGACTGCCAGGCGTTCATAACGTCTTGAGTTGCTGGGAAAACAGGTGCATCACCTAGCGGTGCTTCAAGGACATATGCTTTCTTGGCAGCTATGAGGATAATCCTCAGGTTACGGACCCAGTCCGTGTAGTTGCTACCATCGTCTTTCAGCTTGGTTTTCTCTAGGAACGCGTTGAAGTTGAGGGCAACATTAGCGTGGGCCATTTGATCTACAAGACATATTGCAAAGTTTTAGACTATGTTCATGATAATTAAGTTCATCTAATCAAATTATTTAATGAACTCCCACTCAGATAGACATCCCTCTAGTCATCTAAGTGATACATGATCCGAGTCAACTAGGCCGTGTCCGATCATCACGTGAGACGGACTAGTCATCATCGGTGAACATCTTCATGTTGATCGTATCTTCTATACGACTCATGTTCGACCTTTCGGTCTTCCGTGTTCCGAGGCCATGTCTGTACATGCTAGGCTCGTCAAGTCAACCTAAGTGTATTGCGTGTGTAAATCTGGCTTACACCCGTTGTATGCGAACGTTAGAACCTATCACACCCGATCATCACGTGGTGCTTCGGAACAACGGACCTTAGCAACGGTGCACAGTTAGGGGGAACACAATTCTTGATATTTTAATGAGGGATCATCTTATTTATGCTACCGTCGTTCTAAGCAAATAAGATGTAAAAACATGATAAACATCACATGCAATCAAATAGTGACATGATATGGCCAATATCATTTTGCTCCTTTTGATCTCCATCTTCGGGGCGCCATGATCATCATCGTCACCGGCATGACACCATGATCTCCATCATCGTGTCTTCATGAAGTTGTCTCGTCAACTATTACTTCTACTACTATGGCTAACGGTTTAGCAATAAAGTGAGGTAATTACATGACGTTTATGTTGACACGCAGGTCATAAATAAATTAAGACAACTCCTATGGCTCCTGCCGGTTGTCATACTCATCGACATGCAAGTCGTGATTCCTATTACAAGAACATGATCAATCTCATACATCACATATATCATTCATCACATCCTTTTGGCCATATCACATCACACGGCATATGCTGCAAAAACAAGTTAGACGTCCTCTAATTGTTGTTGCAAATTTTTACGTGGCTGCTATAGGTTTCTTAGCAAGAACGTTTCTTACCTACGCCAAAACCACAACGTGATATGCCAATTTCTATTTACCCTTCATAAGGACCCTTTTCATCGAATCCGATCCGACTAAAGTGGGAGAGACAGACACTCGCTAGCCACCTTATGCAACTAGTGCATGTCAGTCGGTGGAATCTGTCTCACGTAAGTGTACGTGTAAGGTCGGTCCGGGCCGCTTCATCCCACGATGCCGCCGAATCAAGATAAGACTAGTAACGGCAAGTAAATTGACAAAATCGACGCCCACAACAACTTGTGTTCTACTCGTGCATAGAAACTACGCATAGACCTAGCTCTGATACCACTGTTGGGGATCGTTACAGAAATTAAAAAATTTCTACGCATCACCAAGATCAATCTATGGAGAGACTAGCAGCGAGAGAGAGGGAAGTGCATCTTCATACCCTTGAAGATCGCGATGCGGAAGCGTTACAAGAACGCGGATGAAGGAGTCGTACTCGTAGCGATTCAGATCGCGGTTGATTCCGATCTAAGCGCCGAACGACGGCGCCTCCGCGTTCAACACACGTACAGCCCGGGGACGTCTCCTCCTTCTTGATCCAGCAAGGGGGGAGGAGAAGTTGAGGGAGAGCTCCGGCAGCACGACGGCGTGGTGGCGGTGGAGCTCGTGGTTCTCCGGCAGAGCTTTGCAAAGCGCTACGGAGGACGAGAAGGTGTAGGAAGGGGGAAGGGCTGCGCCAGGAGAAGGGGTGCGGTTGCCCTCCCACCCACCCCCCCCCCCCACTATTTATAGGGGAAGGGGAGAGGGGGCTGGCCCCCTAGATCCATCTAGAGGGGGGCGGCGGCCCCCTTAGGGTTTCCAACTAGGGGGGCGCCCGCCCCCGGGGGGGCAGCGGCCCCCTAGGGTTTCCAACCCTAGGCGCCTTGGGCCCTTGGGGGGTGCACCAGCCCACTAAGGGGCTGGTTCCCACCCAACTACAGCCCATTAGGTCCTTCGGGGCAGGTGGACCCTCCCGGTGGACCCGGTACAATACCGATAAACCCCGAAACCTTTCCGGTGACTGAAACTGGACTTCCCATATATAAATCTTCACCTCCGGACCATTTCGGAACTCCTCGTGACGGCCGGGATCTCATCCGGGACTCCGAACAACATTTGGTAACCACGTACATCTATTCCCTGTAACCCTAGCGTCATCGAACCTTAAGTGTGTAGACCCTACGGGTTCGGGAACTATGCAGACATGACCGAGACATCTCTCCGGCCAATAACCAACAGCAGGATCTGGATACCCATGTTGGCTCCCACATGTTCCACGATGATCTCATCGGATGAACCACGATGTCAAGGATTCAATCAATCCCGTATACGATTCCCTTTGTCTACCGGTATAGCACTTGCCCGAGATTCGATCGTCGGTATACCGATGCCTTGTTCAATCTCGTTACGGCAAGTCTCTTTACTCGTTCCGTAACACATCATCCCGTGACCAACCCCTTAGTCACATTGATCTCATTACGATGATGTCTTACCGAGTGAGCCCAGAGATATCTCTCCGTCATACGGAGTGACAAATCCCAGTCTCGATTCGTGCCAACCCAACAGATACTTTCGGGGATACCCGTAGTGTACCTTTATAGCCACCCAGTTACGTTGTGATGTTTGGCACACCCAAAGTACCCTTACGGTATCCGGGAGTTGCACAATCTCATGGTCTAAGGAAAAGATACTTGACATTAGAAAAGCTTCAGCAGACGAACTACACGATCTTGTGCTATGCTTAGGATTGGGTCTGGTCCATCACATCATTATCCTAATGATGTGATCCCATTATCAATGACATCCTATGTCCATGGTTAGGAAACCGTAACCATCTATTGATCAACGAGCTAGTCAACTAGAGGCTCACTAGGGACATGCTGTGGTCTATGTATTCATACATGTATTACGATTTCCGGATAACACAATTATAGCATGAACAATAGACAATTATCATGAACAAGGAAATATAATAATAACCATTTTATTATTGCCTCTAGGGCATATTTCCAACATTGTATTACCTTTTCATCTCCTTCCTTGGGTGCAAAATGAGTGGCCCAAAGCCTAGCACTCTCTCCTCCCAAGATGTTAGGGTCTTCTTGAGGAGAATTAATCACTTTGTTCGCCAGAGCTGCTCCAGGAATCATGGTCTGAAGGTGAGGATCAGTAATATTAAGGCCAAAACATGAGATATCCTCAGAAGTGGGATATTTACCCTTCTCCTCATAACCTGGAGGTGGGCCCAGGCTGCCAGAAGCTTCATGAGAGGGATGTGAAACTGCATTAACCAAGACATCTTCATGCTGCACAGAGATTTCTTGTGATTCAGGGAAGCTCTCTTCTTCCCCATCTGTACCTTGAACATGTTGTTTCAGATCAGATCCAATAGGTGCCATCTGCTCATTGCCATCTTCTATAATTTGAGGTTTAGTCCCATTTGTTGGTGCTGCAAATTCATCAAAGAGTTCCTTGGCTAATAGCTGCCTATCCAGCTCCTGATTCTGAGACATAGGATCTTGAGATCCCAAGAAATCTGGCTCTTCTATCAGATCATTTGATGGTTGGATGGTAATCTGAGCAAAAGGCTGATGTCCTGCAACCTGATGATCTGCAAAGACAGGAGCCAGGTACTGCACTTCAGGCATAGGAGCAACATGTTGATCTGCAGTCTGTTGATCTGCCAAGTCAAGAGCAAGGGGGTGTACTTCAGGCACAGGAGCAGCATGTTGCAGAGTAATATCAATTGCTGCAGCATGCTCATGTGGTTGCTGCACAACAGCCATAGGTGCCATATGTTGCAAAGCAAGATCTTTTGCTGCATCATGCACATCTAGATGTTGTAAAGCAGGGCCTTGTTGGGCAACCGCCAAGGCAAGCACTGGGGCATTTAAATCAATTTGCATAGGGAAGCCAATTCCATCAAGGGTTGCTTCAGAGTCATTTGAGACCACAGAGAGTGTTATATCACTGTTGTCATCCATAATTGGCAATTCAGCTTGTGGCTGATTAATATCTAACAAAGGCTCCATGAGGTCTTGTAATGGAGGAAATTCCCCTGGATGTAACTCCAGATCAGCATTGAGATCAATATTGGGTTGGGGATCCCAGTGGTCAAAGCCGCCAGCCAACTGAACAGGCACATTGACAAGATTCAGATCCAAATTGACCTGATTATTGATATTCTGCTCCTCCTCCTGTTGCCAGTTGTTGTTTAGCTGATCCTCAAAGTGATGTTGGTTGATTGGCCCAAAGAAGTAGTGCTGGTTGGGATGGAAGTGAGGATGTTCTGGGGCTGGGTGAGGGTTACCTCCATCAGGAACTGGTTCCTCATCTGCTGGGCCTTCCTCAACCAGCCTCTGCTGCAAGATGGACACTGGACAAGCCCAAGAGTCACCTCTGAATTCATTTGTGCCCGTGAGGAGAATGCTGGAGGGGATATCTTTCAGCTCCTCAACCCTAATCTTAACCAAAATGCCAGCATCCGTGCTCAGTTGCTGGTCCCATTCCATGAAAGTACTGAACGATTTAACTGCATTACGGACTTCAGAAATATTCCGTAGATCTGCATGAAACCCCGCAATAAAAATCCAACATTCTCTGCTGATGTGATACCTTCTCCAGTTCATACCCTCATCATGCTTCTCAAAGATAATGTGCACATCATCATAGCGATGAGGACTTTGTAACACCAATTCATCTCGGTCAAAAACACTGTGCAGCTGAACAAAAGCCTGTCCCAACGGGCACCTAGAGATCTTCTGGAACCCTACTCTCTTGTGCAAAGTAAGAAATTCAGAGAGGATTTCTCTTACATTGGCAAAGTGCACCTCTCCAGCCGGCATGGGGATGATCATCGCCATTGCTAGGTTTTCATGCTTCCGGTGGATATGACCACAAACCACCCGCACACGAGCTGGTTTGCCATCGACCTGAATAGGTTGGTGTCCAGCAGGGAGAAAAGGGAGAGGGTCGAAAGGGAAGTTGGCCATGGCTATCGCGTCGGAATGGCGAATGGCGGCGAGGTCTGCTGTCTTGGGACGAGGCGGAGGTGGTGGTGGTGGAGTGACGTGACTGGGGCGAGAAGCAGAGGAAGTAGGAGCCCGAAGCGTCACCGAGGGATTGACAGGTGGGGCCAGGTCAAGGCTGGTAAGTCGAAGTGAGGGCGAGATTGACTGCGGATTGGTGGACTGAGCGGTTTGCTTCCGTGGATTTTTTTTCGCGAATACGCAAAGCTTGCGTATCATTCATTAAAGGTAGAAAAGAGTGTACAAGGAGGGTGGGGCGCTAGAGCGCTAAGTACACAGGGATGGCTTAGCCGCTAGCGCGAGCATGATAGAGGCTGGGTATGCTCAGCCCCAGAACAAATATCATGCGCCTATGGTGCTATGATAGCTAACCCAGTCGCTCCGGCCTTGATCCAGGAGCTCGTTTCTTCGCGGATGTCATGCAATGGTTGTGCGGCAGAGGGGGTGGCGCTGTCAAACACGCAATGGTTGCGGTGCCTCCAAATAGACCAAGCGATGAGCAAGATGAGCGAGGAGAGGCCTTTCCTGTGAGCCGCCGGGGCATTGGCCGTGGTGGAGTGCCACCAGTCCAGGAACCAAGAGCCGGCGATCGGCGCATGAACTTGAGGGGAGCACTAATCCAGACAGCGCTGCCAAATTTGCCTCGAGAAGGGGCAGCCCGTCAGGAGGTGCTCCATGGACTCCATCTCCTGATCGCAGAAGAGACAGAGGGCGTGGTGCGGGAGGCCATGGCGGGCCAGGCGCGCAGCGGTCCAGCACCGATCCTGGAGAGCCAGCCACGCGAAGAACTTGATCCGGAGGGGGGGCCATGATCTCCAGGTCAGCTGCCAGTGCGGTGCGCGGATGGAACCAGCGAATAACGCGCCATAGCAAGACTTGGTGGAGTAGCGGCCGTTGGTAGTCCAGCGCCAGCGCAAGCGGTCCGGCTCGTCGGAGAGGGTGGCATGCTGAAGGCGGCACCAGAGATCGATGTACTGAACCATGGCCACCGGAGAGAGAGCACCTCTAATTTGGGCGCGTATCTCGCGAGTTGCCTGTTTGGGCCGTCTTGGAGGGGCAAGTGGCCCCTATATGTCCCCAGCCTTTACAAACCCAGCAGCAGATACGGTTGGAACAGGTTGCCCGAGAATGGCCCAAAAGGAGGCATCTCGCACACTTGGGGCCAATATTGGCCGGCCCACCATGCGGAGCAGGCCCAAGAATTCCTTTACCATTTGAATCAAACCCCTGGACTCCCGCCCTTGAATTAACGGGGCCATTATTCCGAGCGAACACCGCCTGGGAAGTAACTGTTGCTGGAGGAGTAACTGCCGATGATCCATCAGCGGGGTATTGCAAGCGCTGGAAGACTGAGATCCGAGATCGATCTTGGTTGAAGATCCTTGGGGTTTGGACAGCTTGAGCGTATAATCACACTTATTTTTTTGTTCCTGCGTTACACAGATTCATTCATCTCAGTACATGAAGTGTTACACTTTTATTAGGACTTTCAGTCGTGGATGCCATCGTTTACAGATGAAAGGAAAGGAAAGGCAGCGAAGCCGAAGCGAGCGCTGACGCCCTGGTACACTGTTCTTGAAGTAGAACTGTACTGGTGCCCGTACCGCTGTCTACTGGCTACTTGGCTCTCATTCTGTCATAGTCATCACTCGTCAATGATGCTAGTCGAGTAGCACGTCCATTCACATATCTTTGTACGAAGAAAGTGGCCCGGTGCAGTCGCGTCCGTGCCGTGCCGATCGAATTCACGCACGGCACTGTCGCACCGGCTTGCCGTGCCGATCGAGCACTGTTTGGACGTCACGAGACGAAAGGGACGCAACGTAGCTACAGTGGCGTCCTACTGGCGTAGTACGAACCAGACCTCTCAGTCTTCCACAGATCTCGCGGCTTAAATTGTAACCCTTTGATTGCCAATTTGGCATGCATGCATGCATGCACGACGCGTGTTGCGATGGTTCTATACCGATCAGACGATCAGCTGCTGATTGGCTCAGTTGATGTTATTACTGTGCGACGATTGGATCGTTTCGTGCGTGCATGGTTGTTGACAATACTAATACTATGTCCAAGGGAAGCTCGAACAATTCGCATGATTTTGGGGCATGTGTACTGGGTGTTGGTTACACTACACATGCAACTCCCAAAAGGCCAAATTGGACATCAACTCAGCATGGTCGTTTAGGAGACCGTAAGCCTGGATTGAGGCATAAGCCACCGCGTCTCTCCACACACACAGGGACAGGGAGCAGCAACCTTTTGTTGCGTCCTGGATTTAGTTTGTTGCTACCTGTATAATGCTTTGTTTTAGGTGGCATCACGCTGCCTTTATAACTGGATATCCTGTCGCTTCTTTCGGCTCATATATCTATCCATGCACGGATGTCCCTTTAGGCTGTCTGTCTGCCTCATCATTATCATATGAATCAAATCATTATTTCTTCAAAACTGGAGCTTCAATGCACACGGTGGTTGTTGTCTGTCCATCAACCATCATCGCTACGTACTCCAAAATTTCTCTACCCAAAGGGTAACCCTAAATGATCGATCAAACCGCTGCTCTTCACTGAGAAACAAACAGTAGCATTGCCTCGATCCTAAAAAGCGTAGATGCGCATACATGGTACATACTGCACCGCTTTATTCCTCCACCCAAAGACTGTTCTCCTGCGATCGGCTGTTGTTGACCCATCCATCAGTTGGAACATACTCCTACTACGATAGTACTACATTACCGACTTGATTCAGAAATGCTGCTCCTTCTATAGGCATACACCATATAAATTCCAATGAATTAATGCTCGATACGTCCTGCAAAGTGTCGACGGTATTTGACTCGACTCCCATTCCTCGTAGCCCCTCCTTTAAAATGTACTGTACGCATGCATATAGTAGTATTACGTGAGCAGTGAGTGTTAGCCACAGTGACCATTCCAGCGCACATCTCTTTCGGTCTCTGCATACTGCATGCATGCAATGCCCAGCAAGTGAGTCGGTCAAGCCGGCCATTGAATTCGGAGTGGCGAATGCAGAGCTCTCGCTCACCTACTCGGGGAGGAGACAGAGCCCTCCTTTCGTCCTTATGGCCATGAACCTTCTCTGCTCCCCTGCCTTGTCCTTTTCTTTTGCCCTTCCACTTCCTTTTCTTGGTGCACAGACAGGAGTGCCATCTCCAGCTTATCAATGCTGTCCTCTCCTCTCCAACACGCCCAGCCCCACCATGCACCCTCCCCACACCGTCCATGTCCATCGCCGCGCTCTCTGCCTATGATCCAAGTTTCAAAAATGTATCCTATCCTAGGCCATGGCGCTAGAGGTAGATGAGCACATTCATTAATTCCCATCGCCTCTGCACCAACTCGAACGATTTGTTCCTAGACTATAGGCGCGCACCGGCGCACGCACCAAAATATCCTAACGTATATATAACCATGAGTTCCTTGCAATCTTCCAGACTGTGAATTAGCTGATCCGACTATGCAGGTAATAGTTTTTTTTTCCTCTCATGACTCGGCATGATAGTCAGTATACGTAAATTATCATGTCACACACTCACAGTAGTGCTACATAGTTAGAGGCACTATTAAAGCTTTTCGCCTTCTCATGTCACAGAGAATGCCTTTCGCCTCTCATTACTCAGCGTGATTCTAGTCGGTTACGTGAGTTATCATGTCAGAGACTCACACTAGTGATACATAATCTGAGGCACTATTAAAGCAGCCAGGGATTTATTGCAAACACACGGTAACCAGAAAATGACATCATGCATGTAGATTGCATATCTTTTTTCTTCCCTCTTGCTTGTGAACAAGTCCAAGCTAGGGAGGAAAGGAAAGCTCCTATATAAATTTGACGACTCCTCAGTCTCTCTCCACGCGCACATTCTCTCCAAGCGCCTGTCTACCAGCATCGCCTCCCTCCTTCCCCGCCATTTGCACTCACCAAAAACTACGTCTTTCTCAAACCACACCTTGCTTGCGCCACCAACTCTCGACCACCTTCCGTGCATCGCTCCGGCTCCGTACGTACCTACATGGGGGAAACGAGCAGCAGGGGGGCGGCTCTTCCGCCGCAGCTCCGGTGGTACGTCCTGCCCCTGCTCCTCCTCCTCCTTGCCATGGCGTCGAGCTCGAGCTGCGAGGCCTCGAGAGGCATGCAGCCCTTCAGGGGCCGGCCGCTGGAGCGAGGGGCGGCCAACCATTTCTTCGGGTTCCTGCCGAGGGGCCCGGTGACGCCCTCCGGGCCGTCGAGGAAGCACAACGCCGTCGGCCTCGACAGCCAGCTGGAGAAGCCGTGAAGCAAGGAGATGGTGCGTTGGCCGTCGATAGAGATATAGTAGAAATAGCTCATAGATACGTGTATGATGATGACATATGGTTGGTTAATCGTAGATGATTAATCTTTACGTAGTATGTAATGTATGGGGGTAGGTTGGCGTGTAACAACTATTCTTGGAGAGGTTCCTTCGTTTCTTGCCTTTGGTTTGGAGCCGGCAGAGTTGTTGATGCTTCCCAACTTTCCTTCCTTTGCAAACGCAGCCTCTTTTTTCTTTGGATAAAGCTAAAGGATGATTGATATGTGATATGATATATGCCGCTGCAAATCCTCTTTCTCTCTATAGAGACGTCTGGCAATGACTTTGCTGCGTCGTCGATTTGGTGTGAGCAGAAAAATGCAGGCCCTGAGTTGACAAAATGGCGGCCATGGCCAACAAAGCTGCACCTTCCTTTGACTATATTTATCGATATTTCAAGGCAATATTAATTCCTTTTTATAGCGAGTACGTACATCTTGTTCCTCGACCTAGTGGTTCTTATTATTAAGATAAACCATCCAAGATCATAAGATTGGTGCAACAGTTAAATATTTGCGCTACAGAAATGGTTAATACGTGCATGTCATGTCGCGGATCGCGGATTAAGCAGGCTCCTGTGCAGATAAGAGAGGGGGCTGCTGCAGAGGGAGTGGTTGGTCTCTCACTCAGCGCTTTTGCCCGTGACATTTGGTGAAAGAAAGAAAGATGGATGGAAAGACGGGCAGGTGTGGATGAGGGAGATGCATGGGGGTGGAGTCGTGACATGACGCTTCCACCCATCCTTTTTCCTGGCCTCCAGAGTAGACTTGTCATGGCCTCCAAATCTTTGACGTGTTGGCTGGTGCAGCTAGCGATGCACGCGGGTAGGACAAGGGCGACATCTAAACCAACAAACACGGTTTGATTGCTTCACCAAAGTTACCCCATCTAATGGTACTTTGGTTGGTTGGTACACGCGGGCATGGACGACGTGCATGTCGGTCGCGCGGTGCAAATGGCCATGGGATTTTACTGCTTGGATTGCTTTTTACCGTGACTTCCTAGCAGGATTCTGAAGAGAGCCGGTCAACCAGAAAGCATTGGTTCCGTGTTACTAGTATTTTTGTCTCGGTTTTACCTCCGTCGGTCTTGTAGATGTCATTTGGACCAAGATGATCCGAGCGTCGTCTACAGATGCATGCATACAGTACGGCAAAAAGGCGACCGAGTGCCTCACTGAAATCCAATAAAGATCTCCGACAAGTGGCAGCTGCAGCATGCGGAGAAAACGTAGTGGCAGCTGCCGCCTGCGGAGAAAATGTAGTGGCAGCATCCTTCGGAACCTTACCGTCCTTATACAAAAAGCAACGGGCGCCTGTAGGAGAACAGCAACGTTGATTATTGATCTGGTCCTCCTTTCCATCGAACGAAGACCGGGCGACGTAGCGCTGTTGCAAACTGAGAACGCTCGACCACAACCGCAGAGGCAGAGTGCGCGTGCAGCGCAGCACGACGGCAGCAGTTTCACTGCCACACGACGGACGGCTCGGGCTCGGCCACGGCAATGCGTCGTGCGCCCGACGGCCGGGCCCGGGCAGGAGACTAATAAATTCGAGGAAACACCAGCAGTGGCCGGCCGCACGGCCGCACGCAACCGCCAGAGGCGTCCCGCGTCCCGCGCGCACGGACGGCGGTTCGCTGATTTCCAGCCGTCGCGCCGGGCCAACAGGGCGCGAGCGCCGCGCGGCCGGGGCGGTGGCACGGAATTCTCGCCCACCACCACCATGTGGCCCGCCTTGACGAAAGAGATCCGATCCATAGGCCGACGTCGCTCGCTGTTGACTACATACGCGCATACGCGGGGAGTGAGCGAGAGATGCCGCCTGCGCATGCGCGCGGCCGTCTAGTTGGAAATGTGGAGGATTTGTTAGTTTCGGAGGTGATTTTCACACACGTACGTGGCAGCGGTGCCATTATCGGTGGCATGCATCAGGCTTGTTTTTCCAAGGAGAAGGGCCGTGCTTGGCAAGCTTGACGTGACGCCCCAAATGTATCATGTGCATGCAGAATAAACACCGGTTTCCACGCCAGATCAGTACGATAGCATGTTTCACATTGTTGGAGTCGTTTCTATCATGGCCGAATTCCTGAATGTATTTACAATCTTCATTCCAATAGTCTTCTTTCACCATCACCCCGACAATGCGACAAAACAGAACAGCGTACACATGGTTCACGTCTATGGACATCAGCTCAGGGCACAACCTGAGGGTTTATTTTGTACCTGAATTCTTCTTAGTGCACGCGCACTTTTTCGTCGTCCCGAGCGGCCGGCTCGTGACCGCACGATCCCGCCCCGAACGGTCCAGGTGTTTTGTCGTTATCCACACCCTTCTTCCCTATTCCCCCGCGTCGTCCGCCGCGGTCACCCACACCTCGCGCCGGCCGCCTCTGCTCCGACTTGCGCCGCCCGCCGTTAACCCACCTCTCGAGCGCGGCGGCACCGCTGCCGATGGACACCGCGGCGTATCCATCCTGTTGGACCCCGTGCTCCTTGATGGGATCGGGTCCTGCTAGCTGAGATCCGCTTCGTTGTGGGATTGGCTCAACGGAGCCATGCCGATGCAGGCTACAGGAGCTACGGTGACGAAGAACAGCCACATGAGAAGAAGAAGGGCTAGCCGAGTGGGATGAAGGTGCTCGCCGACAGCGACTGAAGTGGCGCTCAGTCTGCATCCTCGCGGAAGTGCGGCGCCAACCGCAACTACCGTGCTCCACAGTGTGACGGCAAAAGGTGCAGCAACGACGGCCACGGTCAATGAACGATGAGGATGCCCTCCGGCTCAGCAGTGGGCGAGCAAAGGAGTGTCGCTTGATCCCCAGAGCGGTTGTTTTCTCCGTTTAGAACCAGCAGCAAACGAATCGATTGATTCGTAACCACACAACGATGAGGAACCTTATCTTTTGGTTCTTTTTGCATTTTCGTCCTCTGTTGTTTGGATCCACAAGTGACCAAACTTCAGCATTATTGCACAAGTTTCAGCTTTCTTCTCCTCTTCCCTTCAGGGTTCATGGTGTGTAGCTGCTCGGAAATGCAAATAATTTTTGTTGGCATCCACAGTAGTTGTAGTTGCACACATAGTAGTCCTAGTTGAGACATGCATGGCCCCGGAGTTGCATAATCTAGTCTGCATAGTTGCATGTGAATTGTCATGGCTTGTAATGTAATCTAGTTGCACATACATTGATATTTAGTTGGCTTATAATGTAGTCTAGTTGCACACACATTAATGTTTAGTTAGCTGGAAGACTAGTTGCACACACATATTCTCAGTTGGCTTGTAACCTAGTCTAGTTGCACATACATTGATGTTTAGTTGGCAGGACACTAGTTGCACACACATATGCGCAGTTGACACGACAATGTAATCTAGATGCACACACATTGATATTTAGTTGGCAGGACTAGTTACACATATATGCTCAGTTGGCGCGGCAATGTAGTCTGGTTGCACACACATTAATATTTAGTTGGCAGGACTATTGGCACACACATATGCTCAGTTGGCGCGGCAATGTAGTCTAGTTGCACACACATTGATGTTTAGTTGGCAGGACTATTGGCACACACATATACTCAGTTGCCGCGACAATGTGCACTTCTCTGCACTGCTCAGTTGGCGCGGCAAGGAGGTAGTTTTGGGGTGGAGGTCTCATAGAGGAAAATTGCATGTTTACGGTGTACGAGAAAAGTTGCACATCCCTGTCAGGTAGTTGCACATCGACGGCTAGTCAGTTGCACAAAACGGGAACAAAATTGCACAAAAGAAATTCGTCAAAACATACTCATGTGGGTTCTAGTTTTGAAGAGCACGACGCGAGGGTTCCAACGGTGAAAGCAGATCTTATTTTCGATGTTCCGTTCAAAAGTTATATCTTTTTAAAAGAAGTTGAACTTAAAAATAAATGATAGCTATGAGGAAGACCACGTGATAGTGTAAATGCCAACTAATGATGAGTACATGGTGCTAGATGCACATGCATGTACGTGGGGGACCAGCAGAGTAGCCTATCAGGTGAAAAGGAAGGCCACAAGAACCGCAAAGAAATAACGCGCTATGGGATTTCCTAATCGGGAAGAAGGGGACAGGAAATTTCCTTAAAAGGTGGGCCGCCCGGAAGCGCTAATGGGCAAACAGCCGCCCGCTAGACATGTCCTATTTTGTAAGGGCATCTGCAACGCCGACCCGCAAACCTCCCACAACCTGTTAGAAATAATGGGCTTTGCCCATTAACAAAGTCTGAAATCTTAAATGAGCCCATGTGTAAAATGACAAGTGGTGGTGCTAAAATTTAGTCCCACCGTGAAAGTTGAAAAAGGATTGGACCTCTTTATACAGTGGGTTCTCTTCACCACTGTAAGTGTTGTGTTGAGAAAAGAGAGAGGAGACCACACGCGCACGCTCGCTCGCCTTGCCTGGCCGTGCTGTGGCGAGGCGAGGCGGCATGCGCCTGAATGGTCCGCCGAAATCCGGTCCGTTGCTTTGCAGGAGCGAGGCGAGGCGGCATGCGCGTGAATGGTTTCATGCTATTATATTATCCATATTGGATATTTTATATGCATTATTATGCTATTTTATATCATTTTTTGGACTAACCTATTAATCTAGTGTCCAATGCCAGTTGTTATTTTTTTATTTTTGTCTTTTACAGAAAATCAATACCAAACGGAACGAAACTTTTTAACAATTTTTCTTGGACCAGGAGACAACTAAGAAGCTTCGGAGGAGGCCAGAAGGCCCACGGGTGAGCCACAAGCAAACCAGACGCGCCCTATGAGCTTGTGGCCCCCCGTGGCTCCTCCAATCCTAATCTCAGCTCCATAAATACCCAAATATTCTCGTATACCAAAGGGCACATCAAAAATACTTTTCCGCCGCCGCAAGCTTCTGTCCTCGTGAGATCCCATCTTTGGGCCTTTTTTGGTACTCTGCCGGAGGGGGATTCGATCACGGAGGGCTTCTACATCAACCTTGCTGCCCTTCCGATGATGTGTGAGTAATTTACCACAGACCTACGGGTCCATAGCTAGTAGCTAGATGACTTCTTCTCTCTCTTTGATCTTCAATACAATGTTCTCCTCGATGTTCTTGGAGATCTATTCGATGTAATCTTCTTTTGCGGTGCGTTTGTTGAGATCCGATGAATTATGGATTTATGATCAGATTATCTATGAATATTATTTGAATCTTCTCTGAACTCTTTTGTATATGATTAAGATAACTTTGTATTTCTCTCTGATCTATTGATTTGGTTGCCAACTAAATTGATTTTTCTTGCAATAGGAGAGGTCCTTTGTTTTGGGCTCAATCTTGCGGTGTCCTCACCCAGTGACGGAAGGGGTAGCGATGCACGTATTTGTATTGTTGCCATTAAGGATAAAAAGATGGAGTTTATTGTATATTGTTTGGATCTATCCCTCTACATCATGTCATCTTGCTTAAGATGTTACTCCGTTCTTGTTAACTTAATACACTAGATGCATGCTAGATAGCGGTTGATGTGTGGAGTAACGGTAGTAGATGCAGAATCATTTTGGTCTACTTGTCACGGACGTGATGCCTATATTCATGATCATTGCCTTAAATATCGTCATCACTTTGCGCTTTTCCATCAGTTGCTCAACAGTAATTTGTTTACCCACCGTATGCATTCTTCCAAGAGAGAAGCCTCTAGTGAAAATTATGGCCCTCAGCTCTATTTTTATCATATTATTTTCAGATCTATAAAACCAAAAACCCAAAAATGCCTTGCTGCAATTTATTTACCTTTAATTTAGTTTGCACTTTTATTTATCTTTTATACCTATCTCTATTAGATCTCATCCTTGCAAGTCATCGTGAAGGGATTGACAACCCCTTTATTGCGTTGGGTGCAAGTATTTGTTTGTTTGTGTAGGTGCTATCATTGGAGACTTGTGTGTTCCTTCTACTGGATTGATACCTTGGTTCTTAACTGAGGAAAATACTTATCTCTACTTTGTTGCATCACCCTTCCACTTGAAGGAAAAAACCAACGCTAACTCAAGAAGTAGCAATGGTCCGCTGAAATCCGGTCCGTTGCCTTGCACGGGTGTGGCTTCCTTTTGTCGTTTTATTTTTATGTCTTGGCAGACAAGTTAATAATTCCTTGTCCGGTAATTATACGACTTAGAAACCAAGTCGGTTTGGGATTGTGATCGCAACACAATACCGCCTCTGGTCCTAATATATATACTGCTATCGGCTGCGGCCAAGGACATGATACGTCTCCGTCGTATCTATAATTTTTGATTGTTTCATGCTAATATTATACAACTTTCACATATTTTTGGCAACATTTTATATGATTTATTGGACTAACATATTGATCCAGTGCCCAGTGTCAGTTACTGTTTTTTGCATATTTTTTGTTTCGCAGAATATCCATATCAAACGAACTCCAAATGCAATAAAATTTTACGGAGAATTATTTTAGAATATATGTAATTTTTGGGAGGTGGAATCAACGCAAAAGGAGGCCCACGGGCCCCACATGACACCAGGGCGCGGCCCAGGCCCCAGGCGCGCGGTGGTGGGTTGTGGTCACCTCATAAGGCGGTTGCTACCCTTCTTCGGGCGCAAGGAAGCTTATATCTGGAAAAAATCGTGTTAAAATCTCAGCGCAATCGGAGTTATGGATCACTGGATATTTAAGAAAAAGTTTCCGGCCAGAAAATAGGAGCGCGAAACAGAAGAGAACAGAGAGATAGATCCAATCTAGGAGGGGTCTCGCCCCTCCGCCGCCATGGAGGGCATGGACCAGAGGGGGAACTCTCCTCCCATCTAGGGGGAGGCCAAGGAAGAAGAAGAAGGAGGGGGCTCTCTCCCCCTCTCTCCCAGTGGCGTCCGAATGCCGCTGGGGTAAGGATCGTGACGGCGATCTACATCAAAAATCTTGCTACCGTCAAGACCAACTTTCTCCCCCACTATGCAGCGGTGTAACACCTCTTCTCCCCGTTGCAATCTCTACTTAAACATGGTGCTCAACACTATATATTATTATCCAATGATATGTGGTCATTCTATGATGTTTGAGTAGATCCGTTTTGTCCTATGGGTTGATAGATGATCATGATTGGTTTGAGTTGTATATTTATTTTGGTGTTGTCCTATGGTGTCCTCCGTGTCGCGTAAACGTGAGGGATCCCCGCTGTAGGGTGTTGCAATACGTTCATGATTCGCTTATGGTGGGTGGCTAGAGTGACAGAAGCTTATGACCGAGTAAGGGGTTGTTGCGTATGGGATAAAGAGGACTTGATACTTAATGCTACAGTTGGGTTTTACCTTAATGATTTTTGGTAGCTGCGGATGCTTGCTAGAGTTTCAATCATAAGTGCATATGACCCAAGTACGAAAAGTATGTTAGCTGATGTCTCTCCCTCATATAAAATTGCGATAATGATCACCGGTCTAGTTATCGATCACCTAGGGACAAATGACTTTCTTGTGTGACAAAAGCTTTCTACTTTTATCGTCTTGCAATTTATTCATAGTTTTATTCTCGCAAAGTACTTCTAGTTTTATTCTTGTTCTAGGTAAAGCAAATGTTAAGTGTGCGTAGAGTTGTATCGATAGTCGATAGAACTTGAGGGAATATTGTTCTACCTTTAGCTCCTCCTTGGGTTTGACACTCTTATTTATCGAAAAATCTACGATTGATCCCCTATACTTGTGGGTTATCAAGACTTTTTTCTGGCGCCGTTGCCAGGGAGCAATAGTGTGGGGTGAATATTCTTGTGTGTGCTTGTTTGCTTTATCACTAAGTAGTTTTTATTTTCTGTTCTAAGTTGTTCTTTATCTTTTGTTATGGATATGAAACACGAAATAAAAAAAATAGTTGTACTTGCTACTCATGGAGATGGGGAACCTCCTAAAACCCTTGATGCTCATTATGTGAAAAATATCAGACACTACTTTGATAATCCTAAGAAAAGCCCGTTCAACTTGATAATGGAAGACACGTTGGATCAACGTGAATACTTTAGGGATTATCGCTTGACTCAAAAAGGAAAACTGTTATGGGATCAAATTCATATGTTGCATTGGTATGCTCGGGATCTATGCTTTAGATATTATTATACTTGTTGCTCTAGGATGAAGGCTCCACACCTTCCCTTTTCATGCAAATTTAATGATAATGAAACATTGGCTTATTATGCTAACGGTAGATATGATTACTATGATGTGGAACGAATAGAAGAATTTGTTGCTTTTAAGGGTGCTTATGAAATTGAACCTATGTTTGAAAAGTATGAAGATTATGATGATTTTGTTTATAAACCTGAAAATTTTGCTATACTTAAATATTTCTATGAGAATTATGAATATAATGTCGATATTAATGAGTTTATTGAGAAAGTCTCTGCTGTCCAAGAAGAGGCTAATATTTTGGAAGAATCTATGAAAGAAGAAATGGATGAAACTGTGAGCGCAGTGGATGAAAAAGATGATGAGGAGAGCGAAGAACAAAAGGAGGAAGAGCGAATTAGCTACCAGTTCCCACCTTCTAATGAGAGTAACACCAGCTCAGGGCAAAACCTCAGGGTTTACTTTGTCAGGGCATCTCCAACACCGACCCGCAAACCTCCCACAACCGTTCGGACCGTGTGGTCCGGACTGCGGAATCCATTCAGCGCGGTCCTGTATTGGTCTGCGGGACGGTCCGGATGCGATTTCTCCCACAAACGGAGACAAAAATGGGGAAGGTTTGCGGGAGTCCGGACCGATCCCAAGCCCTCTTCTGACCGCCCTGGCCCACCAAAAACCCCTCCCTCCCCCGCGAGTTTTTGTCCAGCGCCGCTCCAGAGCGTGAGTGCCTGCATTCATGCCCGGCCAGAGCGGACGCGACTGTCACTAGCGCCGACATTAAAGCGGTGCGCCGGCCGAGAGAGCGCCGCCCGCGCCGCTTCCCGGTGCAGGCGACTGCCGCGCGTTCAAACAACACGACAGTCGCCTATCCGTCTACCGCCCACATTGATGGCATGCGGTTGCCGAGGCGTCTCCTCCTGCGCCGCCTGTCTGCCGCCAACCGGTGCTATATAAACCGTTGCCCTAGTTTCCCGGCCATAGCCACAGTCATCCCTCTCCGCACCACTCCCCACCATGGATCCCTCCGCAGCCAAAGTTCTCTGGGACGGGTTGACCTCGGAGCAGAAGAAGGCCATGGCCGCCATTGCTGCCGACTAGCAGGCCGAAAGGCAGCCGAAGGACGCGTCCTCCGACGTCGTGCAAATGGAGGATGCCTTCGACGACGAGCCAGCGCCACCCACCTCTTCCTCCGCGGCACCCTCCTCCTTCGCTCCACCCTCGCCGGTGCATTGCACCATGACCATCGCGAGGCCCATGCCCATTATATGGACATGGTGCGGGTGAAGCGGGAGGAGCAGTTTCGGGAGGCGCAAGCCGACGCCAACTACAACCACAACCTCCTCCAGGAGCATCTGCAGGCGGAGGAACGGGACGCCGCCGGACGCGGAGCAGGAGGCGCTGCTCGAGTCCTACCGCTCCGCCCTCGAGATCCGCCTCGCCCGCTGGCGGTGGCAGCAACGGGTGGCGGAGGTGGCGTCCGCCTGCAAGGAGTGCGACGACAAGGCGGGCGACGCGTTGTTCGGCGACACCGTCGACGAGGAGTCCGCGCCCCGACGCCACGACCACAAAGAAGCCTGCACATCCGCGTGCGCCACCGATAGCAAGGAAGAGTAGTGCGCGGTAGGTCGCCTCCGCTTGTGCCACCGCTCCTCCCCTCCCGTCGACACCAAGCTTGGTGGGCTGAGCATCTTCGGCCTATTAGTCGCTTGGCGGCGACGTGGAGGCGGACAACTTCAGTTCCCGGGGCTCCGGAGGCGGAGCCAGAGAGCGCTGATGCGGAACTGAAGAAGGTGAAGTTTCAGTTCTCGGGGCTGATGGCCGGACATGGGAACCGGACGCCGGTGATCATTTAGATTAGGTATTAATTATACTCCAGAGCCCCCCTAGCACCGCTTTGATGTATTTGTAATGAAATCCATCATGTTTATATGAAATCTGGTGTGTTTATATGAAATCCGGACTTGTTAGAACGAATTTCGTCCGGTTGGTTTAAGTTGTTGTGAAAGTGTATGCGGCTACGGTTGGTTGGCTGCCTCTGGGAGAAAATTTGCGGGTTGCCATTGTAGATGCCCTAAGAGCACCGTCTAAATCTTTATATACACAATGGTCTCCATCAGCATGTGAATATCTTCAGCCCAACTCATGCTATTTATCTATAAATATGGAGGTTATATAAATAGACACATGAATCAAGATCTTCTTTCTTGACTACATATTTTCTACTACTCCCTCCGTCCCATAGCTTGCAAAATGGTCTTACATTATGAGATGGAGGGAGTACTTTTTAACAAATTCAATACATAAAAAAAAACACATTTTCTATCCATGAAGCATAAATGAAGAGAAGCATCATGTTTCACACGCACCATAAAGCATCCAGGAGTGAAACAAAATTAACATGAACCAGGGACTTGCTATTATTACAGCAGCTTGGCAAACCAAGATTTAATACAGGTGTGCACGTACGTGTGATGATTTCATCGTTATTGGCACGCTAGCTACAAAGGAAATGGAAACGATATTCAACACCTCATTCTGATGAAGCAGCTTTGCTTCAATCCATCCACTTCTGCCACAGCTCTAATTTGGGCACTTCCCTCACGCCCTTAGCTCAACATATGACCCAGAGATCCCTGAGGTTCCTATCAGTGTGATCTGCAAGTAAAATAACGTCATCAGGTGTAAGGAGTACTGAATAAAAGTATATTCAACAAATACAATCCAGGAAGAGAAATGCTACAACTACGGCCAATAACTACAGAATCAGTTGTACAGGCTGGTTCATGTAATGGCCAGTTTGTAGTAGTTATGGGATATATATTGGGAAAAAATGTAGAGGACAAGACAACGCCTGGCCGGAATCAGCCAAAAAATGGTTGTCTTCCATTTATCTTATGCGAAAACATTTGGAAGGGAATATGTTAGAAGGTACAAACTTGAAAACGACTACACATTAGCCCGAACCAATGTAATTCGGACTAAACTCAATAACCAGGGTTTGCCTGGAGGTCACCCAAGAGCTGATTTTATGTACGTGTTGTTACTTCATTCCAGATAAGAGGAAGGTGTTCTTACGGGAACAAATCAAAGCCCTCTAGGATAAACTGATTAAACACATCAACATATTTCTGGGAAGCATAATTTGTACCAAACTTAGAAAAAGAACTTACATGTATAGTGGAATTTTTCAGCATGCTTTAAAAATCAAATGAAATGGGTGATGGTCATAGTTGAAGGATACGAGTTTGGTAGACAAATTTCAAGTGTTCTGTCATTAATCTGTTCCATGTCTTTCTTAAAAAAAAACTTAACAATAAATTCTCCATTTATACGACTCATTTGGTTCACCAAAATAAAGGAAAAACAGCCAACTCCAATATACTGTTTAATGTTGCTCTCTTTTTTGTGACAAAAATAGAAGAAATGGCAAAAACTACCTCCGCTAAAACATCTTTAGGAGTATGATAATACTATATACACGCCAACAGTAAAAGGCAACCGCTGAACATCATCCTAAACGGAACTAAAAAAAATGCCCATCATAGCCCATACAACACTGTTTGACTGAGAAAGCCATGGATGTCTCAAAAATACAAGTTCTACAGCAAAAGCTGGTATTGAATTAACCATACTGGTGGGGCAAGTAACATTCAAAATGGACTTACCTTTCCCCACTCGGATCCTATGCCACTGCATTTCATTTTAAGGTGAATCATTTTGGTACCCAACTCATTTTCCACCTTCTTTCGTAGAATGTGTTCGTCAGGCCCAAAGGATTCCAGATATGTCATGTACCTATTATATGTGGACTTAACAGCATCTTCTACATAACCAGGCAAAGGGCCCACGTTCTGCAAGAGTTAGGCTTGGTAAGAGTTCAAACTCAGCAGTACATGAATGAGGGAATAGAGACAATTAAGTACCAACCTCGCCTGTTAGACCACAAAGATCATCCAGAGCCATTCTTAGGGTAACCAAAACTCCACCAAATTCTTCACATGCCTCAGCTGCACGAAATACATTTTTCAAAGCCTCTTGACCCGCTGCATCATCAGTGGATTTGGATACTGCTTTCTTTGCTTCCTCTAGAAGAGAATGTGGAAGTTCACTCCAGCTCGCAGCCATCAAATCCTTAAGAGCAGATTCAATTTGTGGGTCAGACATTGCAGGCATATGTTTTTCATTTGAACTGAGCAAGCGCCTGAAGTTCGATGAGAAAGCATTGTTGCCACCTTTACAACATGCAAAATTTAATCAACAATGAGCACAGGGGATAATACATGAGCACAAGTATAAGTTTGACTAAGGTAGCACTGCAGAGAAACGAAGACTGATAAGGAAAAGCATTATTGATGCCTTACAATTTATACCAGCATTACGAATAGTTTTTAAGTGGAGCACCTACATGAGCACAAGTATAAGTTTGACCAAGGTACAATACTAGCATTGCAGAGATATGAAGACTGATAAGGATACGCATTATTGACACCTTACAATTTATACCAGTGTTACGGATATTTTTTAAGTTGGAGGCACCTACATGAGCACAAGCGTATTTTTGACTAAGGTACAATATTAGCATTGCAGAGATATGAAGAATGATAAGGATAAGAACCATTGACGCATTAAAATTTATAGACTAAGGCTATGATTTTGTTTTTCATCTTGTTGCTTTACAGCCAAAGTAAAATCTTGCAAGCCAAAAAACAGAGTCATTCTTGCTTGAAGCAACATCAGAATTTAGAAACATACATAGGTATTGTACGATTAAATGCTAAATTCAACATTTGATGCAACAGTAGCAGGAAAAACACTTCAGGACAATACTGATGAACTGTCATCTGGCATGTTATACCTGCTGCAAACTGTAAACACTGTCTACCGTGGTACCATAAACACCTGTATACGGACTACTAACATTCTCTAGTGATACTATAACCATGATATCATGGACATCCCCAATATTCTATCTTTTCAACTACCTTTGTAACACATTTTCTCACTTCACAATAGCTTCGCGTCCCAACACCAGAGTACTAGCGTATCAAAATTGAAATATTTGTAGCAATAAGGTTCAAAATAAAATCGGTACCAATTAAAATACTTCCGCAATTACAACCTACGAACAGCCTAAACAAGCGAGCGAACCGGACGGGATCCTAAGTAGAGAATGGCGCAAATCCGGACACATATGATACTTTCGAGTAGCAACCAACAAGATGCGATGCGAGGACGACCTGAGATGACGGTGATCGAGCGCGAGACAGCAGGACGTGAGGCGTACGGGAGGTTTGACAAGGTGGGCCGGGAGATGAGGAGGAAGCGGTGCACGGCGGCAGCGGAAGAGGAGGGGAGGGCGGCGGCCATCGCCGGTGTCTGGACTTGGTGGAGATTGCAGCGAGATGGGGACGATCGTGAACAAATTTTTTTTTTGAGGGGGATTGTTAAGCCCGTCGTAGTGCCATTTTCTTTTGTGGGCCTTAAGATGAATCTTTGATTAACTGGACTGAATTGGGCTGGCCATATAGCACATGGCCCGTGTAGAACATTTGCATGCTTTACGCTTGGGACCGGGCCGCCACCTATGGTTAGGTCATCCGGGAAACCTTCCCTCCGTCCTTGTAAATGTGGTGACGACTGAATAAAACTTCGTATAATTGTCTAAAAAAGGTGCAGAACAAAACATATAAAAAAATCTCAAAAGAAAAAACATATAAAAAAAGAGGTGCAGAAAAAAAAGACACATCACAAAGATCTTCCATTCCTAAATAGCTACAACTCACTACTTTCCTAGATTTGCAACCATGCCATATAAGCAAGTCATGCATTCAAGTCACAAATTGCATTGTTTTTGCATTACTTTATGTGCATGCAGTGCACCACGTCATCAATTCATGCATGTTAGTCATAAGTTATTTTTTGCATTGAACTTTGTATTGATAGTATGTTTTGGGCTTGATACGTATGTAGTTAACATTTCACATTTTTCTCAGAAATGACATTCTTTTAGTTGTAATCAATTTTCTTCTTCTTCTACTTGTGTGCCAAGTTCTAAAATCAGTGGTCCGTCCCACGTTGGTGACGGTTACGTTCTGTCCGGCGATCGCGGAGGCGATTGGGCTCCTTCCTGTCTCCCCCGCCGCCTGTGGACGTCTTCCGATCTCGTCGCCGGTTCTGCCCTCTAAGATCTCGGCCCCGCGAGTGCGTGCTCCCTGCGCGATCCTTCCCTGTCCCCCACTAAAGACCTTTCGCGTGTCCCCTAGGGCACGGGATCGTAAAACACACACCTAGGGTTTCAGGTTTTGGCTCTTGTTCGTCGGCGCCCTGGAGAGGGTGGAGGGTTCGATGGAGAAGATGAAGCTCTCGGAGAAGGAATAGAAGGGGGGTAAAGATCCGCTGGGCGTCCAAGGAGAAGGCGGAGACTGGGGAGATCCAGGCGATGGGGAAAGTGTTGTCGGAGAGACCGGCGCACCCGGATGCGATCTCCTTGTCGCTGGGCCGCTGCTGGTGCCCTTTGAAGGGGGTGGACTGCAAGGAGTTGGGGGACAATGTTTTCCTCTTCACCTTCAAACAGGAGTCGGGGAAGTGCAAGGCGTTGTAGGACGGCCCATGGATGTTTGACAATGATCTGGTGGTGATGGTGGATTTTGTGCCCAGCAAGCGGATTGATCAGTATGTGTTCGAGGAGGTGCCAATTTGATTCAGAGTGTTTGGGCTGCCGCTAGGGAAGATGGAGGAGGACACGGCGGAGGATATTGGGAACCTAGTAGGGAAGTTCGTGGAGATGGATACAGGGGCAGACCGGTCGGCCATGGGCAGGTTCCTACGGATCAAAGTGCGAATGCCTATCAACAAGCCCATAACGTGAGGCGTCTATCTAGACGAGGAGGTGGAAAGTGATGATGAAATAGGAGAGGAGCAGGGTCAGGGTGAGGAGGAGGAACGCCCGTTCTGCCGCTTTGAGTTCGAGTACCTACCAGACTTCTGCTACATATGCGGTATGTTAGGGCATGTCGATAAAGGGTGCTCGGTGAAGCTGAAGAAGGGAGAAAAAGCACATTTCGGTAGATGGCTGAAAGCGGATATGGGTAGATGGCGGGATGGAGAGGAAGGAAGGAACTGGAGGAACTATTCTAGTGGAAGTGGTAGTGGCTCGGGGGGAGGAAGGGCGTATGGTTTTGGCAGGCCAGCGGGCATAACTCGCAGTGATAGCACCTCTTGGCGCAAGTCGGATTATCGGTTGTGTCATGGAATTGTCACGGCAGATGTCCTCGTGAAAGGACTTAGTCGTGGAGCCATCGCAACTAGGAAGCTTAAAGGGGTTAAAGCGGGACAAAGGACACGAGGGTTATACTGGTTCGGCCCCTTACAGTGAAGGTAAAAGCCTAATCCAGCTGAGGTGGAATTGCTAGGGTTTCGATGACCAGGGAGCGAGTCCGCTATGCCTGGCTCTCGATTTTATGTTACTTGCCCTAAGCCGCCGGCGGGTCGTCCCCTTATATACACGGGTTGATGCCCCGTGGCCTACAGAGTCCCGGCCGGCTCATAAACAGTGTCCGGCTCGATGACTAGTTAATCTTGCCTTACAATGCAAGTCATGCTATTATGGCGGTTTATCACTACGGGCCTTAAGTCGCCTTTGGGCTTTGGGCCCTTGACTGAACCGCCATCTTCAAGCTTGATATTGGGCTTCATATGATGAATCGCTATAGCGTAACCCGGCCCCTCCTGGGCGGGTTACACTAATAGTTATATCCCCAACATTAGGCCCCAGATTGATTTGAACCGGTTCATGTCAATCTTCAATACTTAAGAAAAAGTCTTCTGTCTTCTACCTGTGCAAAAATTTATAACCCGCCATGACGTCATCTTCTGGATTCATGATAACCCGCCGTGATGTCATCTGCCATTTAATTCATATTTTGTTCAATCATATCCCAACGGATCCTTATCTTTAATGACCATCCCAAAAATCGAGGCGTCTGAGTAGCTGGATAACCATGTTTCAGCCTCCTCGTTTCTCGCGCCCACTCTGTCAGTCTTCTCCTTATAAATAGGCACGACTTTAGGTCTTTCTGTTGGGGAACGTAGCAATAATTCAAAATTTTCCTACGTGTCACCAAGATCAATCTAGGAGATGCTAGCAACGAGAGAGAGGGAGTGCATCTTCATACCCTTGAAGATCGCTAAGCGGAAGCGTTACAAGAACGCGGTTGATGGAGTCGTACTCACGGCGATTCAAATCGCGGAAGATCCGATCTGGCGCCGAACGGACGGCGCCTCCGCGTTCAACACACGTACAGCCCGGGGACGTCTCCTCCTTCTTGATCCAGCAAGGGGAGAGGAGAAGTTGAGGGAGAACTCCAGCAACACGACGGCATGGTGGCAATGGAGCTCGTGGTTCTCCAGCAGAGCTTCGCTAAGCACTATGGAGGAGGAGGAAGAGGTGTATGAGGAGGGAGGGCTGCGCCAGGCAAGGGGTGCGGCTGCCCTCTCTCTCCCTCACTATATATAGGGGAAGGGGGTGGAGGAGGCACCCTAGGGTTCCCTAGGGGAGGGGCGGCGGCCACAGGGGAAACCCTAGATGGGTTTGGGCGCCCCCACCCCTGGGAAACTTGCCCCCCAAGCCAGGAGGGGTGTATGCCCTAGGGGAGGCGCCCCCACCTCTCCACGTTACGTGAGAGGGGTTGGGAGCGCGCATAGCCCCTTAGTGGGCTGGTGTGCCCCCTCCCCTTGGCCCATAAGGCCCCCCAACGCTTGCCGGGGCCTCCGAAACACCTTTCGGTCACGCTGGTCGTCACCCGGTACTCCTAGAACAATTCCGGACTCCAATACCCTTCGTCCAATATATCGATCTTCACCTCCGGACCACTCCGGAGTTCCTCGTCACGTCCGGGATCTCATCCGGGACTCCAAACAACCTTCGGTAACCACATACTATTTCCCATAACAACTCTAGCGTCACCGAACCTTAAGTGTGTAGACCCTACGGGTTCGGGAACCATGCAGACATGACCGAGACACCTCTCCGGCCAATAACCAATAGCGGGATCTGGATACCCATATTGGCTCCCACATGTTCCACGATGATCTCATCGGATGAACCACGATGTCGGGGATTCAATCAATCCCGTATACAATTCCCTTTGTCCATCGGTATGTTACTTGCCCGAGATTCGATCGTCGGTATCCCAATACCTCGTTCAATCTCGTTACCGGCAAGTCTCTTTACTCGTTCCGTAATGCATGATCCCGTGGCTAACTCATTAGTCACATTGAGCTCATTATGATGATGCATTACCGAGTGGGCCCGGAGATACCTCTCCGTCATACGGAGTGACAAATCCCAGTCTCGATCCGTGCCAACCCAACAGACACTTTCGGAGATACCCGTAGTGCACCTTTATAGTCACCCAGTTACGTTGTGACGTTTGGCACACCCAAAGCACTCTTACGGTATCCGGGAGTTGCATGATCTCATGGTCTAAGGAAAAGATACTTGACATTGGAAAAGCTCTTAGCAAACGAACTACACGATCTTGTGCTATGCTTAGGATTGGGTCTTGTCCATCACATCATTCTCCTAATGATGTGATCCTGTTATCAATGACATCCAATGTCCATGGTCAGGAAACCATAACCATCTATTGATCAACGAGCTAGTCAACTAGAGGCTTACTAGGGACATGTTGTGGTCTATGTATTCACACATGTATTACGGTTTCCAGTTAATACAATTATAGCATGAACAATAGACAATTATCATGAACAAGGAAATACAATAATAACCATTTTATTATTGCCTCTATGGCATATTTCCAACAGTCTCCCACTTGCACTAGAGTCAATAATCTAGTTACATTGTGATGAATCGAACACCCATTGCGTCCTGGTGTTGATCATGTTTTGCCCTAGGGAGAGGTTTAGTCAACGGATCTGCTACATTCAGGTCCGTATGTACTTTACAAATATCTATGTCTCCATTTTGAACACTTTCACGAATGGAGTTGAAGCGACGCTTGATATGCCTGGTCTTCCTGTGAAACCTGGGCTCCTTCGCAAGGGCAATAGCTCCAGTGTTGTCACAGAAGAGAGTCATCGGGCCCGACGCATTGGGAATCACCCCTAGGTCGGTAATGAACTCCTTCATCCAGACAGCTTCCTGTGCTGCCTCCGAGGCTGCCATGTACTCCGCTTCACATGTAGATCCCGCCACGACGCTTTGCTTGCAACTGCACCAGCTTATTGCTCCTCCATTCAAAATATACACGTATCCGGTTTGTGACTTCGAGTCATCCAGATCTGTGTCGAAGCTAGCGTCGACGTAACCCTTTACGACGAGCTCTTCGTCACCTCCATAAACGAGAAACATATCCTTAGTCCTTTTCAGGTACTTTAGGATATTCTTGACCGCTGTCCAGTGTTCCATGCCGGGATTACTTTGGTACCTTCCTACCAAACTTACGGCAAGGTTTACATCAGGTCTGGTACACAGCATGGCATACATAATAGACCCTATGGCCGAGGCATAGGGGATGACACTCATCTTTTCTCTATCTTCTGCCGTGGTCGGGCATTGAGCCGTGCTCAATTGCACACCTTGCAATACAGGCAAGAACCCCTTCTTGGACTGATCCATATTGAACTTCTTCAATATCTTGTCAATGTATGTACTCTGTGAAAGACCAATGAGGCGTCTTGATCTATCTCTATAGATCTTGATGCCTAATATATAAGCAGCTTCTCCAAGGTCCTTCATTGAAAAACACTTATTCAAATAGGCCTTTATACTTTCCAATAATTCTATATCATTTCCCATCAATAGTATGTCATCCACATATAATATGAGAAATGCTACAGAGCTCCCACTCACTTTCTTGTAAACACAGGCTTCTCCATAAGTCTGTGTAAACCCAAACGCTTTGATCATCTCATCAAAGCGAATGTTCCAACTCCGAGATGCTTGCACCAGCCCATAGATTGAGCGCTGGAGCTTGCATACTTTGTTAGCATTCTTAGGATCGACAAAACCTTCCGGCTGCATCATATACAACTCTTCCTTAAGGAAGCCATTAAGGAATGCCGTTTTGACGTCCATCTGCCATATCTCATAATCATAGTATGCGGCAATTGCTAACATGATTCGAACGGACTTCAGCTTCGCTACGGGTGAGAAAGTCTCATCGTAGTCAACCCCTTGAACTTGTCGATAACCCTTAGCGACAAGTCGAGCCTTATAGATGGTCACATTACCATCCGCGTCTGTCTTCTTCTTAAAGATCCATTTATTTTCTATGGCTCGCCGATCATCGGGCAAGTCAGTCAAAGTCCATACTTCGTTTTCATACATGGATCCTATCTCGGATTTCATGGCTTCTAGCCATTTGTCGGAATCCGGGCCCGCCATCGCTTCTTCATAGTTCGAAGGTTCACCGTTGTCTAACAACATGATTTCCAGGACAGGGTTGCGGTACCACTCTGGTGCGGAACGTGTCCTTGTGGACCTACGAAGTTCAGTAGTAACTTGATCCGAAGCTTCATGATCATCATCATTAACTTCCTCCCCAGTCGGTGTAGGCACCACAGGAACATTTTCCCGCGCTGCGCTACATTCCGGCACGGAAGGAGTGACTATCACCTCATCAAGTTCCACTTTCCTCCCACTCAATTCTTTCGAGAGAAACTCCTTCTCCAGAAAGGACCCGTTCTTGGCAACGAAGATCTTGCCTTTGGATCTGAGGTAGAAGGTATACCCAATGGTTTCCTTAGGGTATCCTATGAAGACGCATTTCTCCGACTTGGGTTCGAGCTTTTCAGGTTGAAGTTTCTTGACATAAGCATCGCATCCCCAAACTTTTAGAAACGACAGCTTAGGTTTCTTGACTTGGTTTCAAATGATTCGTAGTCAAGAGACTCCAAAAGTCCATCTGCATGGAGCTTCTTCATGCGCTTGACACCAATGTGACCAAGGCGGCAGTGCCACAAGTATGTGGGACTATCGTTATCAACTTTACATCTTTTGGTATTCACACTATGAATATGTGTAACATCACGTTCGAGATTCATCAAGAATAAACCATTAACCAGCGGCGCATGACCATAAAACATATCTCTCATATAAATAGAACAACCATTATTCTCGGATTTAAATGAGTAGCCATCTCGAATTAAACGAGATCCAGATACAATGTTCATGCTCAAAGCTGGCACTAAATAACAATTATTGAGGTTTAAAACTAATCCCATAGGTAGATGCAGAGGTAGCGTGCCGACGGCGATCACATCGACCTTGGAACCATTCCCGACGCGCATCGTCACCTCGTCCTTCGCCAGTCTCCGTTTATTCCGTAGTTCCTGTTTTGAGTTACAAATATGAGCAACCGCACCGGTATCAAATACCCAGGAGCTACTACGAGTACTGGTAAGGTACACATCAATTACATGTATATCACATATACCTTTGGCGTTGCCGGCCTTCTTGTCCGCTAAGTATTTGGGGCAGTTCCGCTTCCAGTGACCACTTCCCTTGCAATAAAAGCACTCAGTTTCAGGCTTGGGTCCATTCTTTGACTTCTTCCCAGTAACTGGCTTACCGGGCGCGGCAACTCCCTTGCCGTCCTTCTTGAAGTTCTTCTTACCCTTGCCCTTCTTGAACTTAGTGGTTTTATTCACCATCAACACTTGATGTTCTTTTCTGATCTCCACCTCCGCTGATTTCAGCATCGAATATACCTCAGGAATGGTCTTTTCCATCCCCTGCATATTGAAGTTCATCACAAAGCTCTTGTAGCTTGGTGGAAGCGACTGAAGGATTCTGTCAATGACCGCGTCATCCGGGAGATTAACTCCCAGCTGAGACAAGCGGTTGTGCAACCCAGACATTCTGAGTATGTGCTCACTAACAGAACTATTCTCCTCCATTTTACAGCTGAAGAACTTGTCGGAGACTTCATATCTCTCGACCCGGGCATGAGCTTGGAAAACCATTTTTAGCTCCTCGAACATCTCATATGCTCCATGTTTCTCAAAACGCTTTTGGAGACCCGGTTCTAAGCTGTAAAGCATGCCGCACTGAACGAGGGAGTAATCATCAGCACGCTGCTGCCAAGCGTTCATAACGTCTTGGTTCTCTGGGATTGGTGCTTCACCTAGCGGTGCTTCTAGGACATAATCTTTCTTGGCTGCTATGAGGATGATCCTCAGGTTCCGGACCCAGTCCGTATAGTTGCGGCCATCATCTTTCAGCTTGGTTTTCTCTAGGAACGCGTTGAAATTGAGGACAACGTGGGCCATTTGATCTACAAGACATAGTGTAAAGATTTTAGACTAAGTTCATGATAATTAAGTTCATATAATCAAATTATTTAATGAACTCCCACTCAGATAGACATCCCTCTAGTCATCTAAGTGAAACATGATCCGAGTTAACTAGGCCGTGTCCGATCATCATGTGAGACGGACTAGTCAAGATCGGTGAACATCTCCATGTTGATCGTATCTTCTATACGACTCATGCTCGACCTTTCGGTCCTCCGTGTTCCGAGGCCATGTCTGTACATGCTAGGCTCGTCAAGTCAACCTAAGTGTATTGCGTGTGTTCCGAGGCCATGTCTGTACATGCTAGGCTCGTCAACACCCGTTGTATGCGAACGTTAGAATCTATCACACCCGATCATCACGTGGTGCTTCGAAACAACGAACCTTCGGAACGGTGCACAGTTAGGGTGAACACTTTCTTGAAATTATTATAAGGGATCATCTTACTTACTACCGTCGTTCTAAGCAAATAAGATGCAAAAACATGATAAACATCACATGCAATCAAATACTGACATGATATGGCCAATATCATTATGCTCCTTTGATCTCCATCTTCGGGGCACCATGATCATCTTCGTCACCGGCATGACACCATGATCTCCATCATCATGATCTCCATCATTGTGTCTTCATGAAGTCGTCACGCCAATGATTACTTCTACTTCTATGGCTAACGCGTTTAGCAACAAAGTAAATTAATTTACATGGCGTTATTCAATGACACGCAGGTCATGCAAAATAATAAAGACAACTCCTATGGCTCCTGCCGGTTGTCATACTCATCGACATGCAAGTCGTGATTCCTATTACAAGAATATGATCAATCTCATACATCACATATATCATTCATCACATCTTCTGGCCATATCACATCACATAACACATGCTGCAAAAACAAGTTAAACGTCCTCTAATTGTTGTTGCAAGTTTTTACATGGTTTGTAGGTTTCTAGCAAGAACGTTTCTTACCTACGTATGACCACAACGTGATTTGCCAATTTCTATTTACCCTTCATAAGGACCCTTTTCATCGAATCCGTTCCGACTAAAGTAGGAGAGACAGACACCCGCTAGCCACCTTATGCAACTAGTGCATGTCAGTCGGTGGAACCTGTCT
Source organism: Triticum aestivum (assembly GCF_018294505.1). Lineage (NCBI taxonomy): Eukaryota > Viridiplantae > Streptophyta > Magnoliopsida > Poales > Poaceae > Triticum > Triticum aestivum. The sequence goes on along the minus strand of NC_057799.1, from coordinate 381,069,554 downwards.
CACGTAAGCGTACGTGTAAGGTCGGTCCGGGCCGCTTCATCCTACAATACCGCTGAAACAAGATACGACTAGTAGCGGCAAGAAGAATTGGCAACATCAACGCCCACAACTGCTTTGTGTTCTACTCGTGCATAGTTACTACGCATAGGCCTGGCTCATGATGCCACTGTTGGGAATCGTAGCATAATTTAAAATTTACCTACGCTCACCAAGATCCATCTATGGAGTATACTAGCAACGAGGGGAAAGGAGTGCATCTACATACCCTTGTAGATCGCGAGCGGAAGCGTTCCAATGAACGTGGATGACGGAGTCGTACTCGCCGTGATTCAAATCACCGATGACCGAGTGCCGAACGGACGGCACCTCCGCGTTCAACACACGTATGGTGCAGCGACGTCTCCTCCTTCTTGATCCAGCAAGGGGAAGGAGAGGTTGATGGAGATCCAGCAGCACGACGGCGTGGTGGTGGATGTAGCGGGTCTCGGCAGGGCTTCGCCGAGCTTCTGCGAGAGGGAGAGGTGTAGCAGGGGAGGAGGGAGGCGCCCAAGGCTGTTATGCTACTGCCCTCCCCCCTTTATATAGGCCCCCTGGGAGGGGGGGGGGGCGCCGGCCAGAACCCATCTGGAGGGGGGGGCGACCAGGGGGTAACTTACCCCCCAAGTCAAGTGGGGCGCCCCCCCACCCTAGGGTTTCCAACCCTAGGCGCAGGGGGAGGCCCATGGGGGGCGCCCCAGCCCACTATGGGCTGGTTCCCTTCCCACTTCAGCCCATGGGGCCCTCCGGGACAGGTGGCCCCACCCGGTGGACTCCCGGGACCCTTCCGGTGGTCCCGGTACAATACCGATAACCCCCGAAACTTTCCCGATGGCCGAAACTGGACTTCCTATATATAATCCTTCACCTCCGGACCATTCCGGAACTCCTCGTGACGTCCGGGATCTCATCCGGGACTCCGAACAACTTTCGGGTTTCCGCATACTCATATCTCTACAACCCTAGCGTCACCGAACCTTAAGTGTGTAGACCCTACGGGTTCGGGAGACATGCAGACATGACCGAGACGCCTCTCCGGTCAATAACCAACAGCGGGATCTGGATACCCATGTTGGATCCCACATGTTCCACGATGATCTCATCGGATGAACCACGATGTCGAGGATTCAATCAATCCCGTATACAATTCCCTTTGTCAATCGGTATGTTACTTGTCCGAGATTCGATCGTCGGTATCCCAATACCTTGTTCAATCTCGTTACCGGCAAGTCTCTTTACTCGTACCGCAATGCATGATCCCGTGACTAACGCCTTAGTCACATTGAGCTCATTATGATGATGCATTACCGAGTGGGCCCGGAGATACCTCTCCGTCATACGGAGTGACAAATCCCAGTCTCGATCCGTGCCAACCCAACAGACACTTTCGGAGATACCCGTAGTGCACCTTTATAGTCACCCAGTTACGTTGTGACGTTTGGCACACCCAAAGCACTCTTACGGTATCCGGGAGTTGCACGATCTCATGGTCTAAGGAAAAGATACTTGACATTGGAAAAGCTCTAGCAAACGAAACTAGACGATCTTTTATGCTATGCTTAGGATTGGGTCTTGTCCATCACATCATTCTCCTAATGATGTGATCCCGTTATCAATGACATCCAATGTCCATAGTCAGAAAACCATGACTATCTGTTGATCAACGAGCTAGTCAACTAGAGGCTTACTAGGGACACGCTGTGGTCTATGTATTCACACATGTATTACGATTTCCGGATAACACAATTATAGCATGAATAATAGACAATTATCATGAACAAAGAAATATAATAATAAGCATTTATTATTGCCTCTAGGGCATATTTCCAGCACTAGGGTAGTTCTGCTTCAGTGACCGTTCCCCTCATTACAGAAGCACTTAGTCTCGGGTTTGGGTTCAACCTTGGGTTTCTTCACTAGAGCAGCAACTAATTGCTGTTTCATGAAGTATGCCTTCTTTCCCTTGCCCTTCTTGAAACTAGTGGATTTACTAACCATCAACAATTGATGCTCCTACTTGATTTCTATTTTCGCGGTGTCAAACATCGCGAGTTGCTCAAGGATCATCATGTCTGTCCCTGATATGTTATAGTTCATCACGAAGCTCTAATAGCTTGGTGGCAGTGACTATGGAGAACCATCACTATCTCATCTGGAAGATTAACTCCCACTCGATTCAAGCGATTGTAGTACTCAGACAATCTGAGCACATGCTCAACGATTGAGCTTTTCTCCCTTAGTTTGCAGGCTTAAGAAACTTGTCAGAGGTCTCATACCTCTTGACGTGGGCACTAGTCTGAAATCCCAATTTCAGTCTTTGGAACATCTCATATGTTCTGGGACGTTTCAAAAACGTCTTTGGCGCCTCAATTCTAAACCGTTAGCATTACGCGCTGAACTATCACGTAGTCATCAAAACGTGTATGTCAGATGTTCGCAACATCCACAGACGACGCTCGAGGTTCAGCACACCGAGCGGTGCATTAAGGACAGAAGCCTTCTGCGCAGCAATGAGGATAATCCTCAGTCTACGGACCCAGTCCGCATAATTTCTACTATCAACTTTCAACTAAATTTTCTCTAGGAACATATCTTAAACAGTAGAACCAAAGCGTAAGCTATGACATAATTTGCAAAGACCTTTTGACTATATTCATGATAATTAAGTTCATCTGATTATTTAATGAACTCCCACTTAGATAGACATCCCTCTAGTCATCTAAGTGATACATGATCCGAATCGACTAGGCCGTGTCCGATCATCACGTGAGACGGACTAGTCATCAACGGTGAACATCTCCATGTTGATCGTATCTACTATACAACTCATGTTCGACCTTTCAGTCTCTTGTGTTCCGAGGCCATGTCTGTACATGCTAGTCTCGTCAAGTCAACCTAAGTGTTTCGCATGTGTAAATCTGGCTTACACCCGTTGTATGCGAACGTTAGAATCTATCACACCCGATCATCACGTGGTGCTTCGAAACAACGAACCTTCGCAACGGTGCACAGTTAGGGGGAACACATCTCTTGAAATTTTAGTGAGGGATCATCTTATTTATGCTACCGTCGTTCTAAGAAAATAAGATGTAAACATGATAAACATCACATGCAAATCATAAAGTGACATGATATGGCCAATATCATCTTGCGCCTTTGATCTCCATCTTAGAGGTGCGGCATGATCACCTTCGTCACCGGCATGACACCATGATCTCCATCATCATGATCTCCATCATCGTGTCTTCATGAAGTTGTCTCGCCAACTATTACTTCTACTACTATGGCTAACGGTTAGCAATAAAGTAAAGTAATTACATGGCGTTTTTCATTGACACGCAGGTCATACAATAAATTAAGACAACTCCTATGGCTCCTGCCGGTTGTCATACTCATAGACATGTAAGTCGTGATTCCTATTACAAGAACATGATCAGTCTCATACATCACATATATATAATTCATCACATCCTTTTGGCCATATCACATCACATAGCATACCCTCCAAAAACAAGTTAGATGTCCTCTAATTGTTGTTGCATGTTTTACGTGGCTGCTATGGGTTTCTAGCAAGAACGTTTCTTACGTACGCAAAAGCCACAATGGTGATATGCCAATTGCTATTTACCCTTTAGAAGGACGCTCTTCATCGAATCCGATCCGACTAAAGTGGGAGAGACAGACACCCGCTAGCCACCTTATGCATCAAGTGCATGTCAGTCGGTGGAACCTGTCTCACCTAAGGGTACGTGTAAGGTCGGTCCGGGCCGCTTCATCCCACAATGCCGCCGAATCAAGATAAGACTAGTAACGGCAAGCAAATTGACCAAATCATCGCCCACAACTACTTTGTGTTCTACTCGTGCATAGAATCTACGCATAGACCTAGCTCATGATGCCACTGTTGGGGAACGTAGCAATAATTCAAAATTTTCCTACGTGTCACCAAGATCAATCTAGGAGATGCTAGCAACGAGAGAGAGGGAGTGCATCTTCATACCCTTGAAGATCGCTAAGCGGAAGCGTTACAAGAACGCAGTGGATGGAGTCGTACTCACGGCGATTCAAATCGCGGAAGATCCGATCTAGCGCCGAATGGACGGTGCCTCCGCGTTCAACACACGTACAGCCCGGGGACGTCTCCTCCTTCTTGATCCAGCAAGGGGAGAGGAGAAGTTGAGGGAGAACTTCAGCAGCACGACGGCATAGTGGCAATGGAGCTCGTGGTTCTCCGGCAGAGCTTCGCTAAGCACTATGGAGGAGGAGGAGGTGTATGAGGAGGGAGGGCTGCGCCAGGCAAGGGGTGCGGCTGCCCTCTCTCTCTCTCTCACTATATATAGGGGGAAGGGGGGTGGAGGAGGCACCCTAGGGTTCCCTAGGGGAGGGGCGGCGGCCACAGGGGAAACCCTAGATGGGTTTGGGCGCCCCCACCCCTGGGAAACTTGCCCCCCCCAAGCCGGGAGGGGTGGCTGCCCTAGGGGAGGCGCCCCCACCTCTCCATGTTACGTGAGAGGGGTTGGGAGGGGCGCACAGCCCCTTAGTGGGCTGGTGTGCCCCCTCCCCTTGGCCCATAAGGCCCCCAACGCTTGCCGGGGCCTCCGAAACACCTTTCGGTCACGCTGGTCGTCACCCGGTACTCCTAGAACAATTCTGGACTCCAATACCCTTCGTCCAATATATCGATCTTCACCTCCGGACCACTCCGGAGTTCCTCGTCACGTCCGGGATCTCATCCGGGACTCCGAACAACCTTCGATAACCACATACTATTTCCCATAACAACTCTAGCGTCACCGAACCTTAAGTGTGTAGACCCCACGGGTTCGGGAACCATGCAGACATGACCGAGACACCTCTCCGGCCAATAACCAATAGCGGGATCTGGATACCCATATTGGCTCCCACATGTTCCATGATGATCTCATCGGATGAACCACGATGTCAGGGATTCAATCAATCACGTATACAATTCCCTTTGTCCATCGATATGTTACTTGCCCGAGATTCGATCGTCGGTATCCCAATACCTCGTTCAATCTCGTTACCGGCAAGTCTCTTTACTCGTTCCGTAACGCATGATCCCATGGCTAACTCATTAGTCACATTGAGCTCATTATGATGATGCATTGCCGAGTGGGCCCAGAGATACCTCTCCGTCATACGGAGTGACAAATCCCAGTCTCGATTCGTGCCAACCCAACAGACACTTTCGGAGATACCTGTAGTGCACCTTTATAGCCACCCAGTTACGTTGTGACGTTTGGTACACCCAAAGCATTCCTACGGTATCCGGGAGTTGCACAATCTCATGGTCTAAGGAAATGATACTTGACATTAGAAAAGCTCTTAGCAAACGAACTACACGATCTTGTGCTATGCTTAGGATTGGGTCTTGTCCATCACATCATTCTCCTAATGATGTGATCCCGTTATCAATGACATCCAATGTCCATGGTCAGGAAACCATAACCATCTATTGATCAACGAGCTAGTCAATTAGAGGCTTACTAGGGACATGTTGTGGTCTATGTATTCACACATGTATTACGGTTTCCAGTTAATACAATTATAGCATGAACAATAGACAATTATCATGAACAAGGAAATACAGTAATAACCATTTTATTATTGCCTCTAGGGCATATTTCCAACACTTTCTTCATTCTCCCCTTTTCCGTCGTCTTCTTCCTCTCGCGACTCCGCTGCTGCTCGAGCTCCGCCGCCGCCGCAGAGCACTTCGTCTTCGTCGACCTCGGCCACTGCATCAACCTGAATCAGTCCAGAGAACAGCGGCGACCCTCCGCAGTAGGTCTGCAGCTGTAAGCCTTCGTGTTCCCGCACCTCAGATCCGCATTAGGGTTTGCGAGCTCCTATGTGTTCTTCGCTGTTCATCATAGATTCTCCATGGTTTCTTCATTGCATCCTCCTTTGATCTAAAAGAAGTACTAAACTCATGCGGTAGTTGTTTCGCATCCATTTCAGACACTGGTAGATCCCTTTTTCTAGTTCAGAGGCCTCATCAGAACTCACGAGCTCATGTGCACTAGATTTTTAGGTCTAGAATATTTTCTTTTCTGAACAGCCATTTGATCCAAATTAATAACTGCGACCTGTGAAACCTGTTTTTGTACACTTAGTTGATGCCTGTATCTTGATAGATCCACTTAGCCATGGCGGCTCACACCACCGGCTTTATTTTGAGATGCTCAATAAATAACTTCAACCACGCCCGGCGGCTTAAATAACTGTAACTGCTCATGGCGGCTTAAACAATCTGACATAACTAGCCATACACCATTAGGCCCCTTTTATAAGCCGCCATCTTGAGTATGATTTGAAGTATTTCTCTCCGGCTTAAATTTGAACGGGAAATTTTTATTTTGTCATAGGCTTCCATCTTTAAAATGCCGCCGAAAGCGCCCAAATCACCAGTTACATGCAATTGGGTCAAATCCATCGTCACAGAAAGCACCCTTGCTGATTTTGTGAAGACCGGCTATCTGCCAAAGAAGGAAGTCATGTCCTATCGTGCTCCTGATCCAACAGAGGAAAAACCTCAACCCAAAGAGGGGGAAGTCATCGTCTTTACCTCAAAGTTTTTTAGATATGTCCTGCACTTTTTCGATCTCCGACCTCAAGATATCGGTCCCAACTGTGTATCTAACATTTGCAATTTCCAAGTGTTCTGTGAAGTGTACCTTGGAGAAGAACCCAACTTGCTGCTCTTCAGGGAATTATTTTATTTGAACCGCCAGAATGAACGTGCCAATGGGCCTAGCTTGGAATTTGGTGGGATTTCAATCCAGCGATGGAGAGACTGTCTTTTCCCGTATGCCGAACCACCGAGTCACCCTAAAGACTGGAACCAGACGTGGTTCTATTGTCAAGATACTTCTCCGACTGATGAGAACCCTCTGCCCGGCTTTCGTGCCCTGCGCCTCGAGTCCACTCACCCTTTGCCAGATAAGCTGTCTCCTGCTGAAAGCCAAAAACTCGCCCCCACCATGAGTAAAGTCAAGGCTCTTCTAGGGAATGGCTTGAATGGTATTGATTTGGTCCGGGTTTGGCTTGCCTGGCGGGTTATTCCATTGAGCCGCCGCCCTGGTTTGATGTGTGACTACACAGGCCAGAAGAATGATCCTCTGCGGCACAGCCCTGACGATTTACCTGATGACATCATTGATGATAAGACAAAATCACTCCTGAATGAGAGCCTGGCAGACTGTGGCAAAGTAGGTTTGAGCCCTTTCTGCAAAGCTACCCCGGCTCCAGTGGTAAGCTAGTAACTTAAGCATTTTTATTTTATACTTTCCCCTTTGAGGTTTTACCTTTACTCAAAACTCTTGTTGAAATTCACAGGCCACTGACGAGTTTTGGAAAGCCAACTATGATCATGAGGCTGCAAACAAGGCCAGAAAAGCTAAGAAAGCCGCCAGGAGAGCCGCCGCCAAGAAGAAAGGAAACAAACCCAGCGCTTCCGACATGCTTTGGCTAGAGGACACCTCTGAATCAGAGGTAGCTCTTGATTCTCTAGGCTCCTTTTTAACTATCTTATTGACACTGATTATCCTCAGGAGGATACAAGAGCGAGTCATGCAGCGCTTGAAGAGGTAACTATCATTTCCTCAGACTCCGAGCCTTTGCCAAGACAAAAAGTCCGAAGAGTAACCCGGAAAGTAAGATTTTCACATCCTTTAGCTTACCAAGATCCTCAATTTCTTTTGAAGCGTCAGATTCATGAGAGCCGGAGGCAGACCCAGACCAGCAAAGGTGCGGAACTCTCCTCCGGCTTGCCCAATACACCAAGGAAATGTCGGAACGATGTCACCTCCGATTTAAATTCCTTTTATCCCCCGGCGGGTCTCACTCGTCAACCACTCAATTCTTCTGACTCAAACTTCCAGGGAACTTCACCTTCCTCCGATGAGTCAATGCAGTCCAATTTGCTGGCTTTAAAAACCGCTCTAGGTTAATGATAACCTGCTTATCCTGTGTTAATTTTAATTTGCTACTCTTGTACTGACTTTTTGATTTGATGCAGTGGACAAGCAAAGCCCAGCAAAAGGGCGAAGAAGAACAAGCCGGCCGAAGAGCCGATCTTAAATGAACCGGAGCTCGGAACGGCTGCTCCTGACACCTCCACTCATGAGCCGCCGCCTGAACCAGCCCACGATATTCCAACGCCTACTGTTGATCCGCCTGTCGAGCAATCCATTGATGGTTCTGAAAACCCGGAGATCCCTAGCCCGGCCAAGACAGATGACCCTGATGTCGAAATCATCAAGACCGGCTTTGTTGAGCCAGGAAGACCAACCGTGCTGGCCAAGTGCTCCGCCAAGGAAGAACTTCTGGAATGCCGCAGGGCTAAACTGGATGTCACTGATTATACTCACATGAGTATTGGAGAAATCTTCTCTGGCTATATGAGCCAAGTGCACAACAGCCATGACATGGAAATTGACATGGTGAAGCAGATGCACCAAATATCTGAGGTATAACTCTTCTTGCTGTACTTTATTTATCCTTACCATACCAGCCCCCAAGTCTATTGCTTATGATGAAATATGATGTAGACTTAAGATCAGCTTAGTAATATATGTAAGAAGTCCGGCTTATCCTGTAGCCCCCAAGGGCCGGCTTAAACAGTATGTTTGAACCAGCCCTTATCATGTTTAAATCGAAAAGTTCTTGTAACGGCAATATGCATTAGCCCCCAAGTGCCAAGTATCTTTGCTTGCAAAGTGCTTGGGACTTACTTTTATGAATCGCCACTGTAAGCAGATTTCTTCAACACACATTAGCCCCCAAGTGCCAAGTGTCATTGCTTGCAAAGAGGCTTGGGACTTAATGTGGCATTATGATAATCCTGACTTTAACCCGGCATTTGTGCAGGCCACCATTAGTCAATTTGAATCAGAAATATCTGACTTGAAGAATCGCCTGGAAGCACAGGAGATTGAAACCCAAAAAGCCAACTCCAAGTTTGAATTCAGTGTATCTGAACAAGAGAAACTGAAAAAAGGCTTTGAATCCGAGAAGAAGGCCTGGGCTGATGAAAAGATAGCCTTGATCGATCGGGCTGAGAAGGCAGAGGCGGCTCTTGCAGAAACAACCGCCGAATTATCCGGTTTAAAACGCCATGTATCTTAGATGGTCTTAGCAATCTTTGGTAAGTTACTCTGCAAGTGTTGAATCTTGTCTAATAATCATATCAATTGTTATCACTACAAAAAAATACACTTCCGTGATGATACGTGTTTGTCACAGTAGGTCGCATTTTTTGTTATGCATGTACATCCATGACGATTTTATGACAGAATCAAGATAGTCATACCTGTGCTGTCGTACAAGTGTTCCATGACATTACCAAAATTATCATCACGGAAGTGTCCACTTCCATGACGATAAATCGCGCGTCACAGAAGTGCTTTCATCAAGGGTGACCGACACGTGGCATCCACCGTAACGGAACGTCGTTAAGCTATCGGGTCGGGTTTTGGATCCGATAACCCGTTAACAGCCCCGACCAATGGGAAATTTCCACGTGTAAAATTCTTATTGGCCGAACGAAACATGTGTCAGCTCGTCAGTGGGTCAGATAGGCGCCTATGATATGTCGACACGTGCCACGGCCCACCACTGGCCCATTTAGCTTACAAAGCCGGCCCGTTTGACTTGGTCAAAAGTTAACGGGCTGGCCCATGAAAAGCCTGTTAACGGTCTCTTCGCAAGTAGCCCATTTTACGGCCCGTTAACTCACGACCCGTTAGGCCCTAAAGGAAATCGGCCCAACAACGTCATGTGGGCCGTCGAATATAACACCAGCCCATTTCACTTTCGGCCCATGTATGGCCCACGATGTCTTTCGGCCCATATGAGGCCTTCGTATCTTTCGGCCCTTTACAGGCCCACGGTGACTCTAGCCCATAATGAACAGTAATTTTCTTTATACCCGTTAACGGCCCGTGATTTACATGGGCCGTTTCCAGCCCGTGTTAGCTTTCAGCCTATTGACGGCCCATACGTTCTTGGGCTCCTTTTCAGCCCTCGATTACTTCCGGCCCGTTACTGGCCTGTTCCCCTAATGGGCCAAGTTCGGCCCATGGCAAGATTCGGCCCATTACTGGCCTGTTCCCCTAATGGGCCAAATTCGGCCCATGGCAAGAGTCGGCCCGTTACTGGCCTGTTATCCTAATGGGCCAAATTCGGCCCATGGCAAGAGTCGGCCCGTTTCTGGCCTGTTAACCCGTTGCGCCGTTTCCAGCCCGTCCTATATTCTGGTCCATTAACGACCCGTTATGCCTGTGACAGAATTAAGCCGTTGCTGTCCTACGGCCTGTTAACGGCCTGTTACCGTGCTGGGCCGATACCAATTACGCCCGATTATGGCCCATGTAGACCCATTTATCCGACGGCCCGAGGCCCACCGATTACAGGCCCATTTATCGACGGCCCGTAGGAGACCCATGGATCCTACGGCCCGTATATGGCCCATGGTAGTTGCGGCCACTAGCAAACCAGGGAAAAAGAAGACTAGGAAATAAATAAGGCCGAAACTAACACTAGGCTATTAAGGCGATTGCACAGATTAGATCCACTCGGCATCAAAGATCGCCACCAGTGCAAATATAGGGAACGCCCACTATGCAAAAATGGCTTGCTGTTTTCTTCAGCCGGTGGCTGCACGTTAAGAATAAATTTTGTATCGCACTAAAACAAATTACAACTATATAACAAAAGGAAGGTTGGCATAAAACTTAACAGTCTAGCAGATAAATGCACCACCAGAAGTTCAGAAGCTCAGTTCATTTGACCTGACTGTTACATTTTCATGCTGTATTGTCCGATGGAGCACCATAACCCTCGCCTTCATTTCCCCTAGGCTCCTGAACAACATAGCAAATGTCTGATAGTCTGGTTTCAAAACCATGCATATCTTGACGACATTGAGCAATGTTTCTCCTTGTTTCACAAAGGGTCTCTGTTAGGGAATGGACTTGTGTCTGGAGCGCAGATACAACATTGCTTTGAGCTTGCATATCTTGATCATGAGGCAGTTTGGACGGTATTGCCTTAACAACCAACCCAGTATTACGCAGGAATGTGCTTTTGGCACTGTTAGTGGACAGGTACTGACCCACTGCAGCAAGAGCTGACATTGCGGTTATAGTTGCCTCGCCACCTTCAGAAGGTGATGGTTCCACCATTTTTTCCATAGCTCGCTGAAAAGTTGAGGTTTTACATTAGTAGTACCAGAACAGAAGATATTAAGGAGGCAGCAAAACCAAACAAAATAGCTTTGGTCTATATACAGAACTTATTCTGGTGAACCCATGTAAAATATTAGTTGTATTTTATTGCAAAGTACATAATAAAACCAGGTTCCAAACATATGACCATGTACCATCGCTAATGTATTGTCTATTTCTTCACATTGTATTGAGGGATAAGGATAAAGAGACGAAGTTTATAATACGGTAAGCATAGTATGACATCATTCATATCACAAAACAACTGAGAACAGACAAACAGGCAATTGTAACGTTGTGTGGGCAAGTCCAGCACGGAACTAGATTACGGGTCAAGATCAAAGGAACATCACTCCTCTCTTTTAAACCTTGTAAGGTGCAATGATACGCTAAGACAATTGTGTATAAAATTGAAAAGAGTAATAGACATTGGCTGCAAACCATGCAGTTCAAGGCACAAGTCAGAGTAAGTAGTAGTTAAAAGGCATGAGGATTAAGGACTTACAACAGTAGCTTTGACTGGTGTAGTCATGCCCTTCTTCTTGCTGGTGTGACAGTCCTTGAAGATTTCCACAGCATTTGGTTCAGGTACTTTTTGGTCCTTGCGGGCTTTCCTCTGCATTTCAAACAAGTCAATATAGATCTGATAATATGGTACAGCGAAAAGAGTGAAACAGCAGCTAATTACAAGAGCCTCGCAGTGTGCAATATAGCTACGAGATCCTGTCGTCTGTTGGAATTTCACTTTCGTACGGTTGGCCTTGTTCTTTGAACAGTTCAGCTACAAGAAGATAGATTTGTGTGGCACATGCGTAAATAGGAATTCAACATGTGATCTGATCACATATATATAATGTACCTGATACTTCAGATCAGACCAGTGTTTAACAAGGCCCCTCCAGTCTTCATCCGATATATTTTCCACTGGAGATGTTTGGGGAAGTTCACTGTTAGCCTTGCCTTCAAAGTGAGTTTTCCTCAAGTTATACCGATACTGTCGCAGAGCAGACTTGAAAACATGGGTGCAAGCTTGTCTGGTTGCATCATCTTGGCTATCCAACTTGAACCTCATCTGTTGAAAATTATGGGAGTCTCATTATCAGCAACCTAGAAAGTATGGGACAGAGCAAGACGGCATTAGTAGTTTCCATACATAACCATACTTACAGATAAATGGTCGAGGAAGGTGTTGAATTGGGCTTCGTCTTTGTCATTCCTGTACTGAATCCATGTTGGGAGGATACGTACATGACACCTAACGGCAACCGCTGCCTCTGATACTAACTTGGCTGACTCTGTAGCATCACGTGGCATTTTTAAACCTGCCTCAAAATGGATCTCCAGTCTTCCTCCTCTAGATTTATTTAACCTATCAAGCATTATCCCTGATGTTTGTTTCCTCTTGCGCCTAGGTGCTAGTCCAACAACGAACATAGGAAGTGTTAGTGTACATCAAACTGTGAGACTACATATAAAGAAGCATGCAACTGTAACTTGACTCCAGCAACTACCTTCTTGCTATTGAAGCTCACAAGGTTCATCTAATATTGCCAACTCGTCTTGTGTCAAGAGTGCTTGGGAAGTAGTGTCAGGTGGCAAGGGAGCTTGGGAACGTGCTGCTAGCTCAGTTGACGCACGAGTAAGTCGTGCAGCTGGTAGTACTGTGGTAGGTGTTGCAAGAACTAGGGCTGTCTCTGCTTGTTTGGTGACAGCTATTTGTTTCTGTTTGGCTTTTTTGCAACTCGTGTAGCATGGGATGCCGTGTTTGTAGAATTTTCCGCTGGACTTTGACCTTATATTGCACCATCAGTACCATCAGAATCTGTAGGATTCATCCGCTTCTCATTCCCTGCCATTCTGTGTTTCTTCCTCTTTCTCTGTGCCATGTTAAGTCAAGCCGACAAGAAAAACAAATAACAATTTAGTTCTTCAGAACAAATTGATGCGTGATGCAGACGAACTGAACTTTGATGTTAGACAACCACATGATAGGAGGATGTAATATGTATGAAAAACAGGACGGAAGAGATAACCAGAACTATGATGTGTAAACTAAGAAGAAGACATTTCACCAAATTAGAAGCAATGCAATGAAAGGTAGACACCATATGAAAGATGCTACAAATATCGCTCTGCCAAGTTAACAGTGTCTCATCATAAATGGCGTTTAAACAAATGTGAAGTAGTACAAGAAATAAATCATATGCAAGATGCAAACAACATCACACTACCATGTTAGAGGTCTCTCGTCATTAGTGCCATTGCATATTCACAACATTGCATATTCACAGCTTATGATGTGTAAACTAAGGAGAAGGCATTTCAACAAATTAGAAGTAATGAAAGCTAGACACCATATGAAAGATGCAACGAATATCACTCTACCAAGTTAAAACTGTCTCGTCATAAGTGCCATTTCAACAAATTAGTAGTACAAGCTAGAAAAGAATGTGAGATGTAACCTATATCACACTCCAAAGTCAAACGTGTCTTATGATAAGTGATTGTTGCAGGTTACACAACAGTAGTAATTTGATGTAAGAACATGGTGTGATAGACAGATATTGTATGTTCTAGAAACAGGAACACGTGTCTTATTCAAGTATAATGTGTAAAGTAAGCAGATGGAATTCAACAAAACTAGAAGCAATACAAGCTAGACATCACACATAACATGCAACCGCATATAACAGTGCCAAGTTAGAGGGAGCACCGGTGATGCTGCACTAGGGGAGACGTGCTCATCATAAACACAGCTTTGTTGAGTGTCTATGCATGTGTTGTCTTGGAAATCATCTTGGGGGTGTGGAGGAGTAGAAACTGTAGAGGCCCTCCATTCGGAAGGACCACCTTTATCCGCTGCCTTGCTAACTTCCTTCCGCTTTATTGATTTTGAATTGTCAAGTAAAATCGACAAGAAAAAACAATAAAATTCTCTCTTCAGAACTCATTCATGCATGATACTGACAATCACTACTTTGATGTAAGGCAAACACATGATACCAGGATGGAATATGTACGAAAAACAGGATGGCATGGCATGTTCACAACTGTTTGTGTAAACTAAGCAGAAACCATTCCAGCAAATAAGAAGCAATGCAAGCTAGACACCACATGAAAGATACAACCAATATGACTCTGCCAAGTTAAAAGCGTCCCATCATAAATGGAATTTCAACAAATTAGAAGCAGGGCATGCTATAAATCATATGAAAGATGCAACTAATATCGCACTGCATATACTAAAGGTGTCTCGTCATGTTGATTGATGCGGGATACAAAAAACAATAGTTTTATGTAAGGACATGCTTAATAGACAGATGTACTATGTACTAAATACAGGAAGGCATGTCACATTAACAGGTATAATGTATAAGCTAAGCAGACTAGCACATGCAGTTTAACCAGATTGGAAGAATTACAATCAGACACCATATGCAACATGCAACCACATATCACGCTGCCAAGTTAGAGCAAGCACCTACGATGCTAGTGTAGGGGAAATGCTGTAATCAACTACAGAGCTACGTTCACTATCTTCATCTAGCATTTATGTTTCTGGAGAATCATGTCGGGAGGCTGACGCTGCATTCTTTAAATGAGGAGTAGTCCCCTTGCCTGCCTGCCTCGTCATAAGTGATTGATGAGGGATACACAAGAACATTAGTTTGATGTAAGAACATGGTTAATACACAGATGTACTAGTATGTACCAAAAACAGAAAGGTATGTCATATTCAAAGGTATAATGAGTAAGCTAAGCAAATGCAATTTAACCAAATTGGAAGCAATACAAGCTAGACATCCGGCTGGAGTGGTGAGCATGATCATCTAGGACCTGAGAGCCTGGTGGGAGGCGGGCTGCTTCGCCACCATCGCAGCTTTTTAGTTGGCTTCCAGGTGATGCCTATCTTTGATGGGCTTGTCACTGGCTCGGCCAGTGCCCTGACTAGCTATTTGTCTTCTGGTGCTCACGGGATGGTGGTTCATGTAAAAAAATATCTTTCCTTATCTTACCGACTTCGGCCTTTCGAATACAAGCTAGACACCATATGGAACATGCAACCACATATGACACCACGAAGTTAAAGCAAGCACCTGGGATGGTGGTTCATTGCGAGCGAGGTCATCAACTCCAGAGCTACGTTTACCGTCTCCATCTGTTGACACTGCACCCTTTATAACACTGTAACGTGTCTTGCCTACCCGCATACGAAGCTGGAACGACTTCTCTCTTTTCTTTTTGGCTTCTCTCATGGCAGCAGAGTCTGAAATACCCTTGCATAAAAACACAATAGTGAGAGTAAGGGTGAAGTGTGTGCAGAATTAGTGCACTGTAAAAGTAGCAGATAGCAGGTGGCTGAAAAATAAATGACAGGAGACATATGATAGCTCTACAACATTGCATGGCAAACAAAATTAGATTCTACTCCGTATGATTTTGTAATATATGAGCACAGGAAATGCAGGGACTCGTCCAACACACCACCACATGTGGTCATATCTAAGATAACAGCCGACTGAAAATAAATAGGTCAGTCGATTTTTTTAATGAACCGCCCGATCTATAAGGAACGGGCAGATGGCCTTCGTCTACCTCCCGCCAGTCACTGTTGACGATCTTTCTCGAACCGCCAGCGACCACCAGCCCAGACCCCTGCCTCCGCCGCCCCGCCCTCCCATCGACCTCACACCACCGCCGTGCTTGGCAGCGCCCCCAGGCCATCCCTTTAATCCCGGCCGACCTCCAGATCGGGCGCCAGTAGCTCTAGGCCGCACACGCCCTTAAGATAAACACCAAGGCGCTGCTTCCCCGGCGTAATAGGCGTACTAGCGCCTGTTACGCCGGGGAATGCTTCCGTTAATTGGGAATCAACTAGCCAGAAATTGAAATTCAGGGGAGCGACGGACCTCTAGCTAAGGTGAAATAGTATATGAGGAGAAACCTTGTGCATCGCGAGTTACTAGGAACATCTAGTATCAAGAAGAATCGGTCAACTAGTGTCTTCTGTGGGATGAATACCGTGCAAGCAGAGACGTAAGATTTGCACGAATAAGGGAAGAGGAGTACCTTTTTCGGTTGCCGGTGTGGTCATGTCCACATGTCGCGCCGATTTTCTTCTTTTTACCGGGGAAACCGATGTTCTGGAGGGTGCAGGCTTGGACGAACCCATGGCCAAATTGTTGACTATGTTGCCGTGGCCGTATGTCGGCGGAGGGGAAGCAGATCCGAGGCGGCGAAGGACGGCGTAGCAGGAACATCTCCGGTGCGGTGGAGGGTGGCGAAGTTGGAGCGACAGCGGTGAGGCGCAGGACTGCGTGGTTGAACTGGCTCGGGTACGGACGGCTCGGCCTCGGCTTCAACTACTAGCCGTGGAGGGCGTTGCGGTTGAGGTTTTGGTGGACGACGACGTCGGGGTATCGGCTCCGGCGTGATGGAGGAGGGCGGCGGTTGATGGGTGGGATGGGGTGGCGGACGGAGGACGCCGGGGTTTCGCGGCTGGTGGAGAGGTAGTTTTGGCGCCCACGGAGTACGAATGGGGAATCAGACGGGTGGGGGAACCATGTTTCGGTCTGGGACGCGCTTGTTTTTGGCTTTTTTGAACAGAAGATGGGACGCGCTTGTTTGAAATTTGGGGAAAGTACAAACTTTGCCCCCCTCTTAAATTTCGGACCTACTGCGGGTTGGCGGTAGGATGGTAATCCCAGGTGCCCAAATAGTGGGTGGGAGCGATTTCGGCCGCGCGCATGTGTGCTTAGGCGGCCATTGTGTATGAATGTTTTTCGGATGCGGTTGCGTGGCGTCTAGATGAAGCTACAAACCTACCCCGGTTTAGACCTTTGGACGTCGGGCCGGTAGGTTTCATGGGTCAGAGTTATTAGAAAAGTAATTTCCTTGTACTACCAAACATTGGTCTCATGCGGTTCGGGTGAGTAGAGGCTCTTTTGGCGCTTCGTTCGAAATTTTGAAACACAAGCATTCACGTTTAGAGTACTCTTGAACTATGAGGATTAACCTAAATAGACAACGTTATATTTGACCTTGTATGTTTGAAAACCTCATTAAATTATCCGCTTCTTTTTGAAATTTTGACACTTGAAAATCCTATAACTACGATTATTTTGGAATGGAGGAGCTCCGCCTGCAGGAGGGCCTCGATGGCAGCGGCATCCGCGCGCTCCGCGTCGAGTCGAGCCTCCGCCGCCCGGTTCATGTCCAGGACGTCCGGTTCCGCCTGCAGGAGGGCATCGATGAGAGCGGCATCCGCACGCTCTGCGTCGAGTCGAGCCTCTGCCACCCGGTTCAAGTCCAGGATGTCCGGTTCCGCCTGCAGGAGGGCCTCGATGGCAGCGGCATCCACGCGCTTCGCCTCAAGTTTAGCCTCCGCCGCCCGGTTCACATCTACGACATCCAGTTCCGCCTGCAGGAGAGCCTCGGTGGCAGCGGCATGCGCGCGCTCCGCGTCGAGTTGAGCCTCTGCCTCCCGGTCCTCCTTTAGTATCGCCATGTTGAACCGCTAGTCCGCCTGCACCATGGGGGACTCGGACGCCGGCACGAAGTCGACGTCCATCGCCTCATACCCATCGGGGGCCTTCTGCGCCGCGACCTCCACCATGAACATTGGATCGGCTTCCTCCTCCTCGTAGCTTGGCTCCAGTGAACTCGGGGATTGGCCCGCCGCAAAGCGAGCTTGGGAACGGAGGTCTGTGGCGCCGACCGCTGCCGCGATTTCTGCGCGGCGCTCCGGCGTCAGCATCTTGTAGTAAGTGATCTTGCGGTGCACCATGGCTTTCCGACGAACTAGGGGACGCTTGATGCGGGCTAGGGGATCGAAAGTTGGGGGAATGGGCTGGAGATTTGGTGTGGTTTTAGGGCAGTGGCTGGCGTAGGCTGAGCAGCGAAGGTTCTGGTGTGAATAGTGCTTTCGGTGACGACCGGTCAATCGGTTTTGACTGTACATTGCTCTTGTCGCGTTCGCGTTGCAGCCCGGCACTCTGGACCCTCCATGTCGCTCACCGAATGGAACGCGCTTTGTCTTGCGTTTTCGCTCACTTGTGGGACCGCAGTTGAGAGCAAACCAACGTCCCTCCCCCTCCCCCGCCCGCGTCATTTATTATACCACCACTCCCTCCGTTTTATGCGGAGTAAATAAAAACAGAGGGAGTATACTATGAATGAGGATCCCCTGACGTGGCCGAACCCATTGAGTAACTAACATGCGGGGCCTAGCAAGCATGGGGTCCGCCAGTAAGTGACCGAAAGGGAGGGTAAGGCAGGGATACCTACGTCAGAGGATCCACTTCCACTATACTACTTTGACCAAATGTTAGAGTAATAATATATGACATGCAACTTACACAAATGTTAGAGTAATAATATATGACATGCAACTTACACAAAGCATACAGGGTCTAATGCGTTTTTCGAGGCTAACTTTGACCAAATGTTAGAGTTATAATATATGACATGCAACTTACACAAAGCATACAGGGTCTAATGCGTTTTTCGAGGCTAACTTTGACCAAATGTTAGAGTTATAATATATGACATGCAACTTACACAAAGCATACGGTCAAATTCGTATGTGAAAGGAGTTTCCAATGATATAATTTTCACATTATACATCTCATGTACTATTAATCTTGTCAATAGTCAAATTAGAAACCATCTCGAGTACAAATCTAGGAGTACGTACGAATCTAACAATATTGATTGGGCGTTGTTGAATGTTGATACCTTTTTTATCAAAGTAGAGATACTTTGACTACACATAAAACTTATATGTAAACTAGAAAGGATAGGGGGAGTATATTGTACGTTCAAAAACAAAACGAACATTGAATACCCTTTATATATGATTTGTGGATGCTATGATCACCGGTTCAAAATTTTGAATCCGCCTTAGGTATCACGTGCCCCCACTCGTTCCCTCTCGATTTCATCTCGGGGTCCGAAGATCTATTGAAAGAGGACTAGGGTGGGTACATGCGAATGATACTCGGCGAAATGTTCAAGTGAGGCATGCGGGAGGATGGGCTCGACTGGAGGGCGACATGATCGATGGAGAAGAGGGTTGGAGAGGAATGAGAAATAAGCAAACGCCACATGATTATACTTGAATGGCTCAAATAAAAAATAAGTTGTCTCGCTTGGCCTACATAGTGAAAGGCCTAATGCGCAACGCGGAGCACTGACGCTCGAATATGGCCGGGAAAACAGGGAAACCGACATGTGGGGCACACCCGTCGGGATGACGTAGCGCAGACTAGTCCAATGGAGGAGCTGGCCCACGACCTCCTCGCCACCGACAACCGTTCATGTGGGTCGTTGGGGCCAACCACGGGGCGCAGCTCCAGCACCGCCTCTGGACACGGCGACCGCGTGAGTGACACACTCATATCGTCGCTAGACACGGTATGTTTCAGTGTGCCGAGGGTGGCGTTAGTGCTGTGGCACGACCAACGGTATGTTTGGTTTGTGCCCAAGGTTGCCCCATCAAAGCATTGGGTAGCCAAAATTTTGGTTGAGGTATTGGTTGCCCATGATTTGGCCGACATTGGCAAGAAAAATGAACTAGAGTTGGCTAGAGTTCATTGGCATGCCAAAGAAATGGCAACCATCCAAACAAAGACCAATCTTTGGGTCATGACCAAAATTTTGGTTGAGGTATTGGTTGCCCATGATTTGGCCGACATTGGCAAGAAAAATGAACTAGAGTTGGCTAGAGTTCATTGGCATGCCAAAAAAATGGCAACCATCCAAACAAAGACCAATCTTTGGGTCATGACCAAAATTTTGGTAAGGTGCACTTTGGCCACAATCCAAATACACCCCAACACCTGGCTCGTTGAGGATGCACGGGGCGCCGCAACGCGTCCGCGGAGTGGTGTAGCGCGGCCAACTGCATCCGCTGGACCTGAGACCATGCCGGGTCGTCTTGCTTTTTCAATGACATGCGGGGATCGCATGTGAGTAAAGGGCATCTCCAACGTTGCCACGGCCGCAGCTGACTACCCTGGCACACCAAAACCCTCGTCCCTCGCGCCGTCGCGCGGTGCGTTCCCAGCCGGTGCCAGCTGCCCGCATTCATGCCGTCCGTTCGTATGTCGTTGTTAAGAGGCTCGGTGCCCGAGGAACCAACTCCGGCGACTTAATGACGCACCCGGACGCTTGGCCTCACCGGAATGCGCTACTTAAAGCCGCAATGCCCAACTAACCTCCACACCATAGCGCATCGTCCTCCTACCTGGCACCACATCCGCCATGACCGCAAGTGCGAACGCTCTGCGGGAGAGCTTGTCTTCGGGGATGAAGCTCGAGGTCGCCGCCCTCACTCAAGTCGCCTATCGCGACGCAATAGCAGCGTAGCCGGACGCGGACGCGACCGCACAAGCAGTGGCCACGCTGGCGGCCGACGACGGGAGCACCGTCAGCCACGCGTCCTACTTGCTGCCGTCCAACGTCCGGCACCACCGAGGTCGGGGACTCCTCTGAGGATGAGTAGGGAATGGGAGGCGGCAGGGCATGGTGTGCCAACTGGCCGGTCCGTATCCCGTGTTCTACTCTTCCTCGCCGGAGACCGCACCTTCACTTCACGGGTCTTGAACCTCGCCCCCGTACATAGAGATCACAGATGGAGGACGTCGGTCGCTGCCGTAGAATAGGTTTAGGGTCGGGTTTCTTTTATTTTTCTGTCCTATAAAAGTTCGAAATGTAATGAAAATCTGCCGTGTTTGCATTAATCTCGGCCGGTGTATATGAACTTTCAGAATAATATACATATTGTAGGAGTACTAGCAAGATGCCCGTGCGTTGCACGGAAGATCAAGATCTTGTGGGAGAAAAGGATGAACGAGGGAAAGCCTTATCTGCAAATGTGGACAGGAGTGCGGGTAAATTGTCATAGTTTCCTTCCTATCCGTTAGATATAGATCGGACGGCCTATATTGCAGGATGACAGGTACACCATCATCACCAACTCTGCTTTTTATTGAACTGAGACAAATCTAACATGAGAAGTAAAATAAACACATAGGGTCTATACATACACAAATTATCTTAGGCACTCCAATAGTACGTCCACTACACATTCACGCATTTCACATCTTTCTACATCTACGGAACCTATGAAAGGGTTAACGTAAATTGCCTCTCTCTCTCCTCCCCTGATTTTCATGGTGGTGGGCCCCTCCCTCCCCCCAATCTACAATCAACAGCTCACACATTTCACATTACGTTAATTATGTAACTGGGATTACGTAGGTGTAGCATTACTCGTCCTAAAAAACCCAACTAAGACAACCTCCCCGCATATTGCGCGGGAAAAGACCCGGCCGCGCCGTTTTAGTTGGGATTACCGGATTACTAGTAGTAGTATCGATGGATCGCGCGAAGCAACAATTTTTTTAGGGGGCGAAGCACCTAGTTTAAAAGGAAAAAAGGCGGTACACTCACAACACTCCTGTCGCGGTCGCATTGCACCCCACACACGTTCGGTCCTGCACACGGCTCACGCAAACGGAACGCGCTTCGGCTTGCCTCTTCACTGACACGTGGGACTGCACTTGGAGAAACCGACCATGCGCCAAACTCCCCCCGCCCACCGCGCGAAAATCCTCCCCCCACACCCAAAAATTCCCCCCAAATCCGATTCAACCGCCCTTCGGCCAACTAGCAAATAATATTCCCCAAACCGCCCTCCCCCCTGTCCCCCTCCACTCCATTCGCTCTGCCAAAGCCGCCCTCCCCGCCGCGCCGATATGTCGGCGCCGTGGTTCGGCGATCCTCTCGCTCTCACAGTACGCTCTCGTAGACTGCCGTCCTCTAGCCGCGCCGCCACCTCTGGCTACGTTCTTGTGGAGGCGCACGACGGTCAGCGCCACCACCGCTGGCGACGTTCGTGTGGAGACGCATGGCGGTCAGCTTCTCCCATGGTACGCACATTCTAGACTAAGGCCCCGTTCATGTCGGTGTAGCGTTGAATGTTAGCTGATAGACGCTGTTAATCTCACTGTTTGCCGAAGTAGTTTACTGTCAATATGCTCTGCTTAAGAAGCTTCCTTGCCCTGTTCTGCACTCAATCTGCTTAGCTGAGATGGCATGCCAAGGCCGATTAGTTGCTAAAATATCCTGCCATATATTTATTGTGACGTAGATTGCAAAGGTCTAGTAGCCAGTCTGTTAGGTGAAATAGCTCTACACCTTTTTATACTCGATCTTTGTTGCTGCGATGGCCTTCGATAGTTCGATGGCTGTGTGCCCGGCCTCATTGACTGCTGAAACAGCCTGCCATAATTTGGCACTCAAATCTGTTTGCTGAATTAGCTTTACATATATTTCGTTACTTAGATCTGCTCGTCCAAATATCTTACCATAGCTTTAGACATCGACCTAGGTATTTTTTTGGACTTCATAAAAAAGCATATATGTTTTTCTTGTAATATCTAGTAGAAGAACTAATTTGTATGTCTAACAGATGGACAGGACTTGGATAACTTCTGCTCGAAGATTCTCCGCTGCATATGTCGAGGGGGTTGAAAACTTCATGAACTTTATCAGAGCTGAGTACGGTGGTCCGAAATCAGATGTGCTCTGCCCATGTAGCAGTTGTATGAATTCAGTTACAAGAACCCAGTCAACTGTGCAAAATCATCTACACTTGTATGGGATGTCGGTCACATAAACTAGGTGGGTTCATCATGGTGAAGCTGTGAACGTCAATGTTATTGACTACGTGGAAGCAGCAGATCACCATCTTGATCTGCCTGATGCTCAGGTGGAAGAGGAGGAGGAGGTGGTGGTGGCAGAGCCAGTGAGTTTGACCAACATTGAAACAATGCTACGAAATGCTCGTGCATTCCGTGAACTTTCACCTGCAGAAGAAAAACGGTGGGCCCGCATGTTAGAACAATGCAACATTGCTGTCACCCCAGGAAATAAGCTGTCAGTATTCTCAGCTATGGTCACCTTTCTTCAGGTGAAGACATCTGAGCGGATGACCAACAAATCATTCGATGGGATGTTGGCTGCTTTCCGCAAATCTTTCCCAGATGCGTCTGAGCTGCCACACACCTACAGTAAAATGAAGAATTTCCTTCGTGTAGTTGGAATTGGATATGATATGATCCATGTTTGTAAGAATAATTGTGTTCTGTTTCGGAAGGATTATGCCAACTTAAGTGAATGCCCGAAATGCAAATCATCAAGATGGAAAGATGGCGATGCTGTGAAGAGGATTCCTCATAATGTTCTGAGGCATTTTCCAATTACACCAAGATTGCAGAGGTTGTTTCATGATGCTGAAACAAGAGAGGATGTACTGTGGCATTCCAGGAACCAGGAGTACAGAGATCAGAATGTAATGAGCCATCCATCTCATGGTAGTGAGTGGAAAAGCTTCAATGATAAACACAAAGAGTTTGCTGCTGACCCGAGAAACATTAGACTTGGCTTAGCTTCAGATGGATTTAACCCATTTGGCCACCAGAGCGCCACATATAGCATGTGGCCAGTGCTTGTTATCCCTTACAACATGCCTCCAAATGTCTGCACCAAAGAATCAAACTACATGATGGCCTTGCTCATCCCAGGTCCAAAAAGTCCTGGAAAGGATTTTGATTTGTTCATGGAGCCTCTTGTGGAGGAACTTCAACAGCTATGGAAGGGTGTTCTCACTCGAGACCTATATAGCAGCCCACCAGCTGATTTCTTTCTACGTGCCGTTATAATTTGGTGCATCCATGATTATCCGGCTTTGGGCACTATGTCAGGGCGAACGACACATGGTTACAATGCATGTGTTCGCTGTGACAGGAATCCGCTGTCATACGCAATACTTAGCAAGATCTGTTACATTGGACACCGCCGTTTCCTTGCCAAGGACAAGCCGCATCCTAGAAATACCGAAGACATGTGTTCAATGCAAAGCATGAAAACCGTGATGCGCCAAAGAGGCTCACCGCCGATGAGTTGCAAGTGGAATTAGAGAAGGTCAGGCATATTACACCAGGAAACCATCCTGGTAATGGTAGCGGGAAAAGGAAGCGTAGCAGGGTAGAAGAGAGATTATTGTTTA
Source organism: Triticum aestivum (assembly GCF_018294505.1). Taxonomy (NCBI): domain Eukaryota; kingdom Viridiplantae; phylum Streptophyta; class Magnoliopsida; order Poales; family Poaceae; genus Triticum; species Triticum aestivum. Next base: position 381,045,194 of record NC_057799.1, on the reverse strand, counting down.
CCCGCAGGTCCACTTTGTGGGACTTGGAGTATTGGAAAGATTTGGATCTGCGGCATAATCTTGATGTGATGCACATCGAGAAAAATATATGTGACAGCATTATCGGCACACTTCTTAATATTGAAGGCAAGACGAAAGATACCTTAAAATCTAGGATTGATTTGACACACCTGGGTATCAGAAAGGATTTGCAGGTGCAAGATGAAGGTAAACCACGGGATATGACACTAGCTGTGTACGTCTTGGACAAGGTAAAAAGAAAAGAATTCTGCGAGGTCCTGTCACGTGTGAGATTCCCACATGGATTTGCTTCCAACCCTGAAAGGAGAGTCAGTGCAGATGGAAACAAGGTACAAGGGTTGAAAACTCATGACTGCCACGTCCTACTTCAAAGGGTTTTACCTGTTATCCTTAGAGGATTGGGCCGCCCTGACTTATACAGAGCAGTTGCAGAGTTGGGACAATTCTTCAGGGAACTCTGCAGTAGGAATATCAGGATAGATGCTTTGGAGCGTCTTAGAGACAAGATACCAACTATCCTATGCGACCTTGAGAAGATATATCCTCCAGCCTTCTTTGATGTGATGGTGCATTTGGCTGTTCATCTACCTGATGAGGCACTACTGAGAGGTCCAGTACAGTATGGCTGGATGTACCCTATTGAAAGGCGGCTAGGCACTTTCAAGGGCTATGTTAGGAACAAAGCTAGACCCGAGGGTTCCATTGCAGGGGCCTACATTGCTACAGAAGCGTTGACATTCTGCTCAAAATACATTGAAACAGCTGATCAGCTTAGCAAAGAGGTGGGTGAAGACAATCCCGGGCTCAATGTTTTCGATTATTCTGTTTGAGTTACAGGGAAGAGTCGACAAGAGGACAAACCTAAAGATTTGGACAAAATGGTTTGGTATGTGTTGAATAACTGTCCTGAGATACTACCTTATATCAAGTAAGTGCAGTACTGCAGCTTATACATCGTAATCTACTAAACTTGCAGCACATTCTTATATATTTAGATGTTTGACGCGATCACTATGTTGTGCAGCATCTACAAAGAGGAGTTACTGCCGCAAAATCCAAGAAACATTGACAAACTGGTTATGGCAGGATTTGCGAAATGGTTCAAGAACCATGTAAGCTTTTGAAGTGCACTGTCAGTTTTTTTAATATATTGAGTACATAAGATGATCAGCTTATCTATTTTCTAACCATAGGTTAAGAAGATGCGGGAGGATGGGCAGGCAGTTGATGATGCCCTTTACTCACTAGCAATGGGTCCTGATACTCGGGTAAGACATTATGAATCTTGCGTTGTTGGAGATGTGCACTACAACACCCTTGCACGAGACGAAGGCAGGAAGACACAAAACAGTGCCATCATGAGCACGGATACGTATGACAAAGAGACAACTGAAATGTATGCTAACATAACAGACATTGTTCAGTTGTAGTATATCTCCAGTTTCGAGGATCATCGGTGTGTGGTTCTGTTGTGCTGCCATTGGTATAACCTGTTTTCCAGGATCGCAAAACCCAGAGCTGATGATTATTTCAAATCCATCAATGTCAAGGCGGCGTACCAGACCAACGAGCCTTTTATTTTGGCAAATCAAGCAACACAGATATTTTTCTTGGAAGACACATTTGCACGTAGCGATGACTAGAGAGTATTGCAAAGGTTTGAGCAGAGGAATTCGTTCAATGAAGTTGCACAACAAGATGATGCTTACACTGCTCCTGATGTACAAGATAACACAGATGTTCCTAATATCTTTGAGAACCATCACGTTAATGACACCGGCGAAAAGATTGCCTGTCGTGCTGTGGACATACAAGGGTTGATCAAGAAGAAGCCAATGTTCGAGGACGTTGAGGACGAAGAAGAAGATGACACCGTGGGGAATTATGATTCAGACTGATACACATGGCGAAGATGTTGACGCTGCTGCTGCGGATGATGATTACATTGCTTTTGTCGTATTTGCCTGTCAGAAGACGTTTTTTATCTACTATGTGAAATTGTGTTTGCTATGACAACTGAAACCTGATGAACATGTTGTTTAGTATTTTGCTGTGAGAACATCACTTGTTATGTATGCTGATTTGTGTTTGGTGATTGTATGACAACTAAAACATGATGACATTGTTGTTTAGTTGTACTCATATTTGGCTGTGAAACTTGAATTTGATGACATAGTTTGCTGTTGGACTGCAGTTTGCTCGACGTCTTCGAATGAGAACAAAGCTGACCCGACAGGGCCTCTGCTATTTATTTATTTATTTATTTATTTATATGAGCAAAATGGGATACCCCCTGGTTTCTGTTAATAGAAATCATTAGATGTTCACAACACTACGCCCAGCCTGCTACACAGGTTTCATTCATTACTAGTTTCAGCAAAGTGCTCATGTCGTAGCCACTGAATACATCACGAGTGCTACATACACTGCAAATAAAGAGACAATCATCCTACAGAGCACATCGATTTTGCCCATTATCTTCACAAGCTCTTTCATCTCCTCATTGCTATCAAGGCCGTTCAGCAGCTGTTGCTTGGCCATGATCAGAGGAACTGCATCTTTAACCTTCCGCTCTGCATCTTCCTCTTCTGCCGTTCCTTCAGTTACTTGTCCAACACCCCAACCTGCTGGTACTGGGATTCCTCGGCTAACCAAATAATCAGCGTAGTTGCATTCCCCCACATCAGCAACTTCCCAGAAATACAAATCACACGAATCTTCCCTTTTCTGCACGAATCAAATTGGAAGATCATCAACCAAACTATAAAAAAATCAGCAACTGAAAGCAGCATAACAACACTTAAACATATTATTACCCCATGATTCGGGCATTTGTAGAAGACTCGGCCAGGGTTGCGGATTGTGGTTGAGACGCGACGGATGACTCTGCGTGATTTGCAGCAGTGGCACCACACCAACGGCAGCGGGTTGCGATGAGCAATCGGCTGCGGTGCGTGTGCCGGCGGGGGTGTGATGAGACCCACAGGAGATGGTACGGGTGGCGACTTGGCGCATATCTGGTTGTTGCCTGCTGAAGAGCAGGTGGACGAGCAGCCAGCGGACATGGTTGCTGCGGCCAGAGCTTCTGATGCTAGGCAGAGTAAGTAGAGAAGAGGAGAAGCGAACATTGGATATGTCAGTTTCATTACTTGCAGAGTAGCATAACACCATATATAGTCATAGTCTAGGTTTGGATTCGAACCAGCTACAGGAGCACGTCTTTCTTTTTTCTAAAACTCAGCAACGTCTCTTTACTGGTACACTAGCTTGTTCTGTACGCCTTCCCAAGTCTTTGATTTTCTTTCCCTTTTTTTGCGAGGAAGGAAGGAGGACAAAATTGAGAGTTCCTGGGACTCGAACCCAAGACCTCTCGGTTGAAAACCAAGGGTGCTAGTCACTTATGTGGCGAACGTTCCCTGTGAGGAGGATGGCAGACGAACGCATTTTCCTCGCAGTTTTCTTCCTATATATAAAAAAGTATGCTACTTGGTGTCCGCTTAGTCAACAAACGATTGTGCCAACCTTGACCGTTGGATTGACATTCAACGTCTGTCGCGTTTCTTCAGTCTCTTCTTCCTCGAGCCGCCAAAGCCAAACCAGCGCCGGCAGGACCACCTGCTCCCGCCTCCCACGGCTGGCTGTGATCTTCCCCGGCTCCTGTTTGTTCCCATCCGAGGCCTCACCATCGTCCTCCGCCTTGGTTCACTCGCCGCGGCGCCGCCCTCCGGTGTTGTCAACATGGTCAACAACCGAGAGGAATAAGGATATGACTGTACATGGTGAGGATGACAGTAGGGACCCAGCAGCGCGCAGTAATTTGGTTTTTTCGGGATGGAGGAGGGTATCAACTGGGTTGTGCGGGACCCGTGGCCCGTCTAGCCCAGGCTTTTATTTCATATGTTTAGCACATGACCAGCCCAGTTTGTTTTTTCCTTTCTGAAAATGGCTAGCCGGCTATTTTGTTTTTTTTGCAGAATAACCAACGTAGGCCTACTTGCTTTTCTACGCCCTGTTGGGCCGGAAATCTTTCAAGACGAGGTGGGATGCATTTTGCCCAGAAAATGGGCTATAAGTAATAAGAAATGGGTTATAAGTAATAATAAATGGGCTGTAAAATGAAAAAATACAGGAAACAGGCAATTAGTTCCAAAATATTGTTTTCTTTCGGATTTTGATATTTTAAATTTCATTGTTTTTGTGCGGGTAAAATTTCATTGAATTTAAATTAAGGTATATTTAGATTTAAAATTAATTTGAATCTGGCTAGAAATTTCGGGCTGTATGCTGTTTGGGACAGATTTGGAGGCTGACTTGTGGGTCTACTAGGTTGACGTGTACTTTGGCTTTGTCAACTTAGCCCACAAACGATTCTAGCAGCAGTGACCGTTGGATGTTAATCCAATGGCCGTGCTGCTTCTTCAATATCTGATCTTCTTGCTCCAGCCGCCCAAACCAGCTCTGGTGGGACTGCCTACTCCCGCCTCCCGTGGCCAGCTGTGCTGCCGCACAGGCCGCACCGCCCCACCCTACTTCATTGCTGGCCAGGCCATTCCTCTACTCACCCACACCTCCTGTTATTTTCCGGCGACGGCAGCCGGACCAGTAAACCCTCGTACTCCCCACCGCGTGGGCAACCATTGCCCAGTCTTCCCCGGCTCCATGTCGTTCCCTTCCTAGGCCTCGCCGTCGTCCACCGCCATGGTGCTCTCGGCACGGCCTGGTCAACGTGGTCAACGAACGACATCCATCGGCCGTGGACTGTACGCGCAAAATAATGATCCCTCCACCTGACAGCTGGGACCCACCGGAAGGGCCTCTGTATTTCGCAAAAAAAAAACGTTCCCCCCGCTGACATATCGGACCCACCAGCTATATCTTCGCATGCAAGGAAGTGCCTCCTTATTACGCACAAAAAAATGAATACCCCCTGCTAGCTGGGACCCACCATAGTGGGAGGATGACTTGTGGGCCAACTAAGTTGACGGGGATGGAGGGCTTTGTCAAATTAGTCAATATGAACGATTCTAGCTCCAGTGACCGTACGATGTCCATCCAACGGCCGTAGTGCTTCTTCAACCTCTGGTCTTCTTGCTCCAGCCGCCCAAAGCAGCGCCGGTCGTGCCGCATGCTCCTGCCTTCCGTGGCTGGCTGTGCTGCCGCGGAGGCCTCATCGCCCCCTACTATTCCCACCGCTGGCCAGGCCCTGCGGCGGTGGCAGCCTCACACCGCAGCCGAACCAGTGAACCCTCGTACTCCTCTCCGCGCGGGCTTCCACTGCCGCGTCTTCCCCGGCTCCGCGTCGTCCCCTTCCTAGGCCTCGCCGTCGTCCACCGCTGTGGTGCTCTCGGCGTGGCCTGGTCAACATGGTCAAGGAACGACTTCCATCGGACGTGGACTGTACGTGGAGAGGCTGACAGCTGGGTCCACGGCCGCAGCAAGGAAGTGCCTCCTTATTACGCGGAAAATAATGATTCCTCCAGCTGACAGCTGGGACCCACCGGATGGGCCACTGTATTTCGCGGAAAAAACGTTTCCCCCTGACTGCTGGGACCCACCAGCTTCATCTTCGCACGCAAGGAAGTGCGTCCGGGCAAAAAAAATGATTCACCCCCCTGACTGCTGGGACCCACCAGCTACACCTTCGCACGCAAGGAAGTGCGTCCGGGCAAAAAAAAGGATTCGCCCCCCTGACTGCTGGGCCCACCGGCTACATCTTCGCACGCAAGGAAGTGCGTCTGGGCAAAAAAAAAACGATTTGCCCCCCTGACTGCTGGGACCCACCAGCTACATCTTCGCAGGCAAGGAAGTGCCTGACAGTCGGGACCCACCTGGTCGAAGCGTACGTAGCGTTGTCATTCTGGTCGCGAATGTGTACGTACATACTGGCCGATGTAGAGGCGCGCACGTGTCGTAGTAGAGGCGTGCACGTGTCGTAGTAGAGGCGCGCACGTAGCATGTACACGTACGTATAGCGGCCAGGGTGCAAGAAAGAAAATACGGCCACGTATGTGTACATACGGGCGGGGTCTCGAACGCCTACTCGCGCATACATACGGCCAGGGCTCGTGTACATGGCTGGGTCGGAACGGAGAAATAGCGTCGTCGTCGTGTTCATGGGGAGGCAATGGAATGCGTCGTGTTCATGGGGAGGCAACGGAATGCGTCGTGTTCATGGGGAGGCAACGAAATGCGTCGTGTTCATCGGGAGGCAACGGAACGCGTGGGAGCCAACCGGCTGGGTCGGAATGGAATGCGTGGTCGTGTTCATCGGGAGGGCTTGGACGGAACAGGCGATGGAAACGAGGCCTAGCATACCGCAAAACGGAGGAAACGGACCTCCTACGTTCGGAACAGGGTCCTGTTGATCGGGAGGGGTGTGGCGTACCGCAAAACGGAGGAAACGGACCTCCTACGGTCGAAACGGGGGTCCTGTTGATCGGGAGGGGTGTGGCGTACCGCAAAAC